>NW_028157659.1:0-27484 GCF_964263955.1 Coregonus lavaretus
TGGATTCCTCTGAAAAACATTAGTAATTGCCCTGAGGGGAGAAATAAAGTTGAATTGAATCAGTTTTCCAATATCATTTTTAGTTTTCAAAAAATTGACATGTGAATTTCCCCCAAATCCGACTCAAACGTATGAGATGATCCGAACTCTGCAACCCCACCTCTGTTGTTTATGTCACTAGTATCATTGCTGTAGGTTTGCTTTGATGGGGTGTTAAGCTTGCGTCCATTTTCTTTCTTTCTCTCTGAATCCCAATGCAGTTCAATGAGACAAATGGGTGGATGACGGATTATTACATTGTAGTACATTACGGTAAATTGCTCATTTACCAAATTGAATAAGTACATATAAAGGAAACAAACGTGTTTTCAAAAGAATCTGACTGGCTGTAGGCTATAGTTTCTAAGTAGGCTTTGGTTATGATATTTCACAATAACTTACAATATATATTTGATATCAACTAGGGACATCACATTAATGTTCAACTAACTACACTAACCGAATAACCATACGATACCTAACAGTCTTAACATGAGTTATATGTCTTATTTTGACTAAATGTAATTACGGTTGAGTCCCTCACCACCATTCCCTGAACTATATACTGCACATTAAGACTCTGGCTAGCTCCCGTTTCAAAAGAGAGGAGTTAAGCCATGCTAACAACACATACCCTTTAGCTGACCTTTATGAACTAGCTAGAGAGTTAGAACCCCACTGTGAAGACAATACTGTGTGTGCTGTATATGTGTGTGTGTGTGTGTGTGTGTGTGTGTGTGTGTGTGTGTGTGTGTGTGTATATATACTACGCCCTTTATGCGTCATGGTGTGACGCCGCAATGCATCATGGACCTCGGTCGGACACACACAGCGAGAGCAGGTTGCTCATACAATATGCTCCTGGCACGGCCGAGGATCCAACTCATTTACTAAAGAAATTGTTAACTGTGGCAATCGGACAGAGGCTGTCATTAGAGACGTATCGTTGTGTCTTGTGTTTTCCCCAAATGAATCACTGTGTCCTAACAAACAACCTTAATTAAGCCTCCACCCATGGGTCTGTTAGCCCACTGAAACGTTACACACACACATAGCATGGACGACAGGTACAAAACGTGCTACACAACGTCCAAGAACACTGCTTAAATTGGTGAAAGTGGGTACTGGGCTGTACACATGACCAGTAGCGTGGGTTTATCGCAATCCAACCGCTTTACAGCTAAATATATTCACTGAGCTAAATAAAGTACATGAGGTGGCTCAGGTTGATGAACGATTCCAAAAACAAACTGTGTCATTAGACAAATTAAAGACACAATAATCTAGGGGGGAAATTACTTAAAAGTGTGAAAAAAAACGTATTGTACTGAATACAACTGGTGACTGGTAGTGTCCTGAAAAAAAACTCTTTACTATTGCTGGAATTGAACATTATCCAGTCTGTGGCTGAGAAGATAAATGACACTGCCGACATTTGAGAGTGGGACATCAACAAAGTGGGGGATGTCAGATTGGCAGTCGGCTGATTGGAACTAACACCATAATTACTACGTACAGTAGGGACAGTAACTTCTGCTGTTCCAGAAGTGTTTTGTTTTGGCATTAACATGCTCCAATTCACCTGTCCCCATGAGGCACCGTGTACCTCTCCCTGTCATGATCACGTCGCTGCTGCTGCTAGAGTAATCTACCGTACCGTCTACCGTACCGTCTACCGTACCGTCTACCGTACCGTCTGCCGTACCGTCTACCGTACCGTCTACCGTACCGTCTACCGTACCGTCTACCGTACCGTCTGCCGTACCGTCTACCGTACCGTCTACCGTACCGTCTACCGTACCGTCTGCCGTACCGTCTACCGTACCGTCTACCGTACCGTCTACCGTACCGTCTACCGTACCGTCTACCGTACCGTCTACCGTACCGTCTACCGTACCGTCTACCGTACCGTCTGACTCCGCACACTGGAGTGGATGATGCCTCTAATCATAGTTACAGTGAGGGAAAAAAGTATTTGATCCCCTGCTGATTTTGTACGTTTGCACACTGACAAAGACATGATCAGTCTATCATTTTAATTGTAGGTTTATTTGAACAGTGAGAGACAGAATAACAACAACAAAATCCAGAAAAACGCATGTCAAAAATGTTATAAATTGATTTGCATTTTAATGAGGGAAATAAGTATTTGACCCCTCTGCAAAACATGACTTAGTACTTGGTGGCAAAACCCTTGTTGGCAATCACAGAGGTCAGACGTTTCTTGTAGTTGGGCACCAGGTTTGCACACATCTCGGGAGGGATTTGGTCCCACTCCTCTTTGCAGATCTTCTCCAAGTCATTAAGGTTTCGAGGCTGACGTTTGGCAACTCGAATCTTCAGCTCCCTCCACAGATTTTCTATGGGATTAAGGTCTGGAGACTGGCTAGGCCATTCCAGGACCTTAATGTGCTTCTTCTTGAGCCACTCCTTTGTTGCCTTAGCCGTGTGTTTTGGGTCATTGTCATGCTGGAATACCCATCCACAACCCATTTTCAATGCCCTGGCTGAGGGAAGGAGGTTCTCACCCAAGATTTGACGGTACATGGCCCTGTCCATCGTCCCTTTGATGCGGTGAAGTTGTCCTGTCCCCTTAGCAGAAAAACACCCCCAAAGCATAATGTTTCCACCTCCATGTTTGACGGTGGGGATGGTGTTCTTGGGGTCATAGGCAGCATTCCTCCTCCTCCAAACACGGCGAGTTGAGTTGATGCCAAAGAGCTCCATTTTGGTCTCATCTGACCACAACACTTTCACCCAGTTCTCCTCTGAATCATTCAGATGTTCATTGGCAAACTTCAGACGGGCATGGATATGTGCTTTCTTGAGCAGGGGGACCTTGCGGGCGCTGCAGGATTTCAGTCCTTCACGGCGTAGTGTGTTACCAATTGTTTTCTTGGTGACTATGGTCCCAGCTGCCTTGAGACCATTGACAAGATACTCCTGTGTAGTTCTGGGCTGATTCCTCACCGTTCTCATGATCATTGCAACTCCATGAGGTGAGATCTTGCATGGAGCCCCAGGCCGAGGGAGATTGACAGTTATTTTGTGTTTCTTCCATTTGCGAATAATCGCACCAACTGTTGTCACCTTCTCACCAAGCTGCTTGGCGATGGTCTTGTAGCCCATTCCAGCCTTGTGTAGGTCTACAATCTTGTCCCTGACATCCTTGGAGAGCTCTTTGGTCTTGGCCATGGTGGAGAGTTTGGAATCTAATTGATTGATTGCTTCTGTGGACAGGTGTCTTTTATACAGGTAACAAGCTGAGATTAGGAGCACTCCCTTTAAGAGTGTGCTCCTAATCTCAGCTCGTTACCTGTATAAAAGACACCTGTGAGCCAGAAATATTTCTGATTGAGAGGGGGTCAAATACTTATTTCCCTCATTAAAATGCAAATCAATTTATAACATTTTTGACATGCGTTTTTCTGGATTTTTTTGTTGTTATTCTGTCTCTCACTGTTCAAATAAACCTACCATTAAAATTATAGACTGATCATTTCTTTGTCAGTGGGCAAACGTACAAAATCAGCAGGGGATCAAATACTTTTTTCCCTCACTGTATCATTCAACCAAGACGACTACCTGTCGCTACAGATGTTGGATGTTAATTTGATCATCCTGTTGCTGGAGAACTTTCCTGCAATGCAGGCAAATTAAAACTTGTAGTGTATTTGAGCTTTAAAAAGGCTTCTGAAGTTTGTAATTTCCACTTTTAAATTTCAGAAATGATTTTCCCTTATGAAAAATGTATCAACCCCTACAAAAATGTATATTAATTATAATCCACATAATAATGAACATTTCCTGCTTCTGCAGGATTCTTTTCCTTCTGTAGTAAACAGACCTTAATCTTAGAGCAGATTTAGACACAGCTAGTTTGAATCCCGCTTCAAAAAATACATCAGGTTTAGTGCCTGAAGCAAGTGAGTTCCCAGAAACTATGTAAGATCTTGATAATCATAAATAATATAAATGCATTGATTTATACAAGGGAAGTCCTTATAGTGAAAGTTTGCCAACAACTTTAAAGGCCATGTTTCATAAAAAATAAATAAAAATAATAAGAAGAAGAAACTCACTTTTTGGGGGGGGGGTATTGACATCTACAAGTGCTGTATATTCTATTTTTTTTGTTGCCAGGATTATATAGCAACCTGACCTTTAAAGATCTATACCCTAGAGAGAAGTCAAGCCCAGGTAAATAATTTAACCCACAAAACAGACATGTTTATGATCTGGTCTGTACCTATAGCAGGCAGTGATTGATTGGCGGCCATTTTGTGAGATAAATGAGGAAGAGCTGCCTGGCTGCCAGAGCGGAGGCGGGAAACTGTGGTGGTTATCTCCTCCTTGGGAACAAATTTCCTGCTCTTTTAAGCAGGTTCCCAACCATGCAGGATTAACAGCCAGTAGAGCAGAGCAGACCAGGGCAAGGCAATGCTGCAGGTTGGGCTCTGTCTGTCAATCTGTCTCTCTCTCAACACTGTCTGCTGGTAGATGTACTGTAGCTAGCTTCACCTTGGTCATGGCCCTCTCTCCAGCCCCCAAATGAACCTGTTAATCCCATAGAGAAGTTCTCTCTCTCTCTCTCTGTCAATTCAATTTCAATTTCAATTCAATTTAAGGGGCTTTATTGGCATGGGAAACATATGTTTACATTGCCAAAGCTAGTGAAATAGATAACAAACAAAAGTGAAATAAACAATAAAACATTTTTTTTTTTTTACAGTAAACATTGCACTCACAAACGTTCCAAAAGAATAAAGACATTTCAAATGTCATATTATGTGCAAATAGTTAAAGTACAAAAGGGAAAATAAATAAACATAAATATAGGTTGTATTTACAATGGTGTTTGTTCTTCAATGGTTGCTCTTTTCTTGTGGCAACAGGTCACAAATATTGCTGCTGTGATGGCACACTGTGGTATTTCACCCAAGTCTCTCTCTCAGTGGAGGCTGGTAGGAGGAGCTATATGAGGACGGCTCATTGTAATGGCTGGAATGGAATAAATGGAACAGTACCAAACACATCAAACATATGGAAACCACGTTTGACTCTGTTTCATTAATTCCATTCCAGCAATTACAATGAGCTGTCCTTATATAGCTCCTCCTAACATCCTCCACTGCTCTCCACTGACTCCCAGCTGCCGATTCTCTTATTTGTGTTATGTCTGGCTCAGGGGAAACTGAAGTGGGATCACGGGATACTGAATTCAGCCCACTGGGTATAACTGTAGGGTTATGTCTGGCTCAGAGGATACTGAACTGGGATCACGGGATACTGAATTCAGCCCACTGGGTATAACTGTAGGGTTATGTCTGGCTCAGGGGAAACGGAACTGAGATCAGGAGATACTGAATTCAGCCCACTGGGTATAACTGTAGGGTTGTTTGTTCAAAAGCAACAGGGCCCCCCAACTAACATTTACATTTACATTTACGTCATTTAGCAGACGCTCTTATCCAGAGTGACTTACAACTAAGATGGATAATGCATGTCTATGACAGGGGTGCAGGTTTTTGTTCCAGACCAATACTTACAAAAATAATATACAAAAGTGAGGATGTTATCTCAAAGATGCAAACATGTCACATTATCATGACAACTTTAATGAGATTTGGAGTGCCAGAGCAGAAACTGAAATATAGCGCCATCCTGTGGACACAATTTCTCCAGTCATAACATGTTGCCATACTGTCCTAAAACTGAGAGCTCCACTGTATCTCTCCACTGTTTGTTTATAGGCTATAAAGCCGAGAGAAATCACTGAGTTCACCTCTATGACTTAGTGACGTGTCCAGTGTGCTGGTATTTATATATTATGGGTTATTAGTCACCCCTATCTAAGATCAAAGGCCGTAGTCAGGGAAAGCACCAGCATCCTGTTTTGATTTCACTCTGTTAACACTACACAGCAGAATGGTTTTATCATCTGAACAAGACTTGTGTATTATCATGTATTATTAACACTACATGTTATCATTAAGGCTAATTTGATGCTTATTTTACATAGGCACTAAATACCTACACAGTTTTTAATGGATTTATCTTCATAACCTATCTCTGACTAAGAAAGGCTGATTATATGCAGCCTATTCCTGCCAAGGGGGAAGATGTAACAGCCTCATTAGGCCTACGTCCTTCATGTCAGACAGCTATTAACATATATCGACTTCAGGGTCAGTGGGTGTTTTTGTTTAGTACTCAAACATCAAGTAGGCATACAGTTAGTATAACCTCACACCGGCGCATTACTACAGATACATGTGCAAAATATCAGCCTTGCAAAGCACAGTGAAATTGTCAAAGAGCAATACTGAGATTTCAAAGTGGTAAACGATGCATAATATGCATAATATACTTGTTTTTTTTGCAAAATGAATAGGCCTACTGTGCATTTTATTCATGTTGAATTTAGGCCTATTAGTAAATGTCTTATTTATAGCCTACTGCATTCTATTATTCTGTTCTACACTATCTAAAAAATTAATTGGACAGCTGTCATGTTTATTTCATCTCGTTCAACGCTCTTTGAGACGGTCTCCTATCCAAAAAGCATTTTGAGTATTAAATATTTGAACCATGTTTGTCTGTCCGGAACAGCCGGAGACACTCAACCATAATGTAAAGGTGCCCTAATTCCAGCGCAATAGCGTACCTGTGCTCAGGAGCCTGTGACCGAACGCACTCCCCTCCTTCCCCTCCCCCTCTCTCTCTCTCCCGTCCCCGCCACCCCTTCAGAGTTTGTATTGCACTCGTTGCAGTAGGAGGGTTCATGTGCACATAATGACGTCGCTCTGCAAGTCTGTCTGACTCCTTCGCTGTTTTTATCAGTCATTCTATCGAAAGGCTAGAAAATCGTAAATCTGCGGAATTATGGTCCGAATGTGAGAATATCTGACGCGTTCGATTTATATGTCGCTCTCGATCGGTGTGTCAAAGCAGTGTCTTGATGTTGAGGATTACGAGTGATATAGGCTACGCAGCTCAGAGTCCAAACCTACTGTTCGGTGCGTTGAGCTGTCAGAACTGAAACTAGTGGATGTATGGCAAGAGAAAATACAGAATAGCTCAAGTGGGGGATATTGTAAAGAAGAAGAAATAAGGTACAGGCTTGTTTTCGTGTCTTTAATCTCTCTTCTGGATTATTGCTGCCCAGCAACACAGCCACTTGACAAATCTGAATGTCGTAATTAAGGTAAGGGCGCATAATGATATAGCTCGAGGTAGGTAATAGACTAGTGGTTATTATAATACTTAGATTAATCTGTCAACTCCCTAAACGAAATGTGAATTACTTTAAAACGTCACCTGAATTATCCACAGGAAATCTTTAACTTTGAACTATATCCTGGGGGACCGCTCAGACAGATTGTGACCTATAGGCTATAAATAACATTAAAGGCTGCTCTATTTCTCTTTCTTTCTAAACAATAATAATAGCCTAATAATAATAATAATAATAATTAGACTTATTTGCGCCCAGCAGGCTATTGGGCGCATTTATTTATTATGGAATCTAAACTGTTTATGACTTTTCAAAGATCAGTTAATAACAATTTGAACTTTTTCTCCAGTGACATTTCCATCAGATAATAATTCTTTACAATAAGAAATCATGGATAAGACTATGGCTTGCTCCGCTGTCATTGCAGAACTGCGATGTCTAAAATGACCTGCATTCTAACTATTAATGCACTTTTGAAATAGTTTTGCACACTCTTCGATCAGTTGCATCAATGTCAATACTGTGATGTGCATTTTTGTAGATCAGATTGGCCACAAATGCTGCATAGCCTTCCTTCATCTGTCGTTACAACCTGGCATGTAGCCTACCTGTTTTTGTAGTTTGTGCGTCGAAAACTAACCTATCACATAAGCGTTCTCATTTATTATAGCCTAACCCGTAATTAGGTCAGCTCAATCAAAATTGCATTGTTTTTCTTTAGTCCTTCACTTTGACAGTAGGCTAAAACATAAGTTTACGAGGACATAAGTTTACGAACAACAACATTACATTACCCATAATATAAAGGGCTAAATGTGATAGCATGGGTCAATACTGCCCATTGAATTATTCTCGAAAGTTGTGATATGTTTTCCAGAAGACGCTCAAAGATAGATACCATTTCAAGTTATGTCGCAGCTATGTTGTGTCTGAAAAACCAATAGCGGAGTGACAGAATAGTCGGACCAATCCGTGAATGGCGTGATAAAAGTTTATGTGACGCTGTGTCTGTCTCTATCCAATGGAAGTGCCCAAGAGTAGGAAATGAACAGTATAAAACTACGTCATGTATTTTTTTAAGTCAAACTGTACTGACTTGGCGATTTAATATTACAGTAAGTGCAATTAACCCTTTCCTGCAACCCATAAGTTATTATAATGTTATGCATCTAAATAAATAAATTATAAGAAGGAACTTGTTATGAATGATAAGGTGTGATGGGAAATTGAGTCATAGAACGATTATTACTCAGACATGACAACACACAATCTATAATAATAACTTAATACATTAACTTGACAATTCTAGCTGGTGTTAAATCACTGTAAAATCAAACGTGTATAGGTTCAACAAATATGCAGAGGGAATGGATCATGCTCAGCTCCTAGCACTGTGCCTCCCTGTGCATCTGCTCTAACTTTTCCCCCCTAGAGACATTCTCAGGTCTCCAAACATGACTTAGAGACATTCTCAGGTCTCCAAACATGACTTAGAGACATTCTCAGGTCTCCAAACATGACTTAGGCTGTCCCAAATGGAACCCTATTCCCCCATAAGGCCCTGGTCAAAAGTAGTGCACTTTTACACAAAAATGTATGCACGCATGACTGTAAGTCGCTTTGGATAAAAGCGTCTGCTAAATGGCATATTATTATTATATTATAAAGGGAATAGGGTGCCATTTGGGACATACCGCCTTAGACAAAGTTCCCATATATAACAATTTCACCCTCAGGGATTCTTAGTTTAAAAGCCAAAGCAAATAAACAGTTGACTAAGTGAGGAGGAATGTCTAAATGAATTTCCAGAAATTAATATGACTTGATTGACAGAGAAAATGCTTGCTGATTTAAAAGGATACTTAACTTGGATACTGTAGATGTTTAATTTCCCTGCTATATAAACACACTTAAGTCAATCTTAATGAAATCCCCATCCATTGAATAAATACTTTACACTGTTCATGATTTAATAAATATTTGTGTTCAATTACAGTTTTTATATTCAGTAGTATGCTCTCAGCTACGGCAATATGAGATTCCAGCGGCTTGTGAATGCTATATGAATGATGCATAAAAAATTGCCTACCACTTTGAATTCATATTTAAACAGCATTCATTGAATGAATGTATTCCTCCAACCTGCAGGTGAATCAATGACCCAGCGATGGAGACCAAAAGATACCCAAGTTTCTTCGAAGGATCCACGGACACGGAGAAGAACAGATGGTCCCATGTCCCCAGCAGTGCCATGGACTACTGCTGCAGCGAAGCCGAGGAGGCCGACAGCCTGAACCTGAACAGCAACAGTGATGTCCTGATGGACATAGTCAACGTCAGCTGCTCCCCCAGCAGCAACACAGCCGACGGCAAGGAGAGTAACAATAACAACAAAGAGAAGAAGAAGTTAGAGCAGCAGCCTACTCTCAAACTGACCCAGAACCAGCACCAGCCTTTTGTTCTCCCCCTCTTGAACAGTTCCCTCCATGGGAGGAAGCCAGAGATGATGGACTCCAAGGAGCTCTCCAAAACTGTGGCTGAGTCCATGGGCTTGTATATGAACGCGGCCAGGGAGGCCACGGACTTTGGCGGCTTCGGCCAACAGGGGGGTCATTGTAGCCCGGGGAAGATGTACCCAGCGGGGGTTTGCAGGCGCCCCTGTCTCGAGGACAGCCAGTGTGCTGCGTCCACGAAGTCCCCTTCTACGGGGTTCCCGAATCAGCCCAGCTCCACCCCAGGGGATTGCTGCTCATCTGGAACCCCAGCAGGGTCAGCCATCTTGGGCTTGTCTCTGTCCTGCAGCCCCCAGACGCCCAGCTCCATCTCCAGCCCCGGAGGCAGCAACAACCTGGTTTCGTCCACCACCAGCCCCACCTGCTTTGGGGGGCCATTCGCCTGTTCAACCATCAGTAGCCTCGTCAACCAGCAGAACGCTGCCGGCCCAGCTCTAGCCCACAACCACGTCCACAGGAGGAACTCGGCCACCTGCAGCCCAGCAGGGTCCAGCACGGTGGGGTCGCCTCCGCTCACTAGCCCCCTCAATGTGATGCGGTCGCCCATCTCCAGCCCCCAGAGCATGAGCAGCGTGCGCTCCCCACCGTCATGCAGCACCTCTACCAACATGAGGTCATCGTCTGTATCCAGCCCCACCGGCAGCACCAACAACACGAGGGCTTCATCGTCTATCTCTAGTCCGACCACCGGGGGCCCCATGGCGGTGTCCTCGAGCCCCAGGAACCCCTCTGGCAGCGGGGGTGGGTTTGCCGTGTCCAGCCCTGCTAGTGAATTGGGCCTGGTCCAAAATGACTCCAACAGTCCAGAGGGACGAGGAGACCAGCAGGACTTCAAGGAGTTTGAGTTCCCCAAGGTGGAGAGCGTGGACGGGGAGATGTTCAACGTAGGCCTGGACCACATGGGTATGGTGAAGTTCATCAAGAATGAACCCGACACAGACTATAGGAGCATGTGTCTGGGTAACGGTAGCAACAACACAAAGTGTAACCAGGCCACCGGTTGCCCCGGCAACGGCTCACCTTTCATCAGACAGATAAAGAGTGAGCCAAACAAAGACGGCGGCGGATGCATGAATCCTCAGTGCTACAGTGAGCAGCAGCAGCAGCAACACTCTATGGGTCTCTTCCAGTCAGGTCCGTCCGAGATCACCTACTTGTCTCTGAGGGACAATGTTGACGAATACAGTCTCTCTGGGATCTTGGGACCTCCGGGCACGGAGATGAATAGCAGTTACGAAGCCGGCGTGTTCCCCCACAACCTCCTGTCTAAAGTTAAACAAGAGAACAACGATGGCAGCTACTACCAAGAGAACAACAACAACGTTGTGCCCACGTCGGCCATTGTGGGCGTTAATTCAGGCGGACACTCGTTTCACTACCAGATCGGAGCACAGGGGACAATGTCTTTCTCGCGGCACGACCCAAGGGATCATGGGACAAACCCCTTATTGAATCTAATTTCCCCTGTTACCGCGTTAATGGAGTCGTGGAAATCTCGGCCCGGCATGTCGCAGGGTCCAAGAGGAGAGGGCTATCCAGGTCATGGCTGCATGCCAGACAGCATGTCAAGGTAAGAAAGAGATGGATGCTGCTGCACAACTCCAGGACAGTAAGAGCGGCTGGCTGGCTCAGAAATGTTTGTTACCTTCAATATAGAAAAGTTGAAGGAGAAAACAAACAGCATTGTGGGTACTGTAGTGCTGCTGCACAACTCCAGTACAGTGCGCTGGCTCAGAAACTGTTATGTTACTTTAGACTTGTTATAAGACGTGATAGATTGGCCACAGCATCTGCACAAAGCACACCCAGTGGTATAATCCAAGTGCTCTCATGTGCAGAGAGTTGCTCCCTGCTGTGTAGCTTTTGAGTCGAACTGAGTCTGTTTACTTCAGTGTGACAGGATGAATGAAGGGGACAGTGTGTCTGTCTTAAAGACCATGTGGCCCGAGGGGTTAAAGAAGGGCGTTTGCTCCGAGTCGGGGACTACCAAAATACTAATAACAACAAGGCTTGGGAAAGGGAAAAGCAGCGGGATGTTGGCTTGGCTGGGAGAACAGGAACTAAGGGATGGGGTCCAGGTCATTGTTACAGTGCATTAGCATGGGATAGCAACATAGCAACACACACTGCTGCCCTGGACCTATTCTCTACTGTATCTAATAGAGGCTAAAGTTTGCTCTCTTATCAGAGCTATGTGTATGCACAAAAACAAAATTTATTGAACTGTTATTGAGAGGTCCGTAAAGGACCTTGTGTAATGCAAATATATTTTTACGAGCCTGAGCTGGCAATTATGTGGCGACGTCATAAATGATTATGAATGATAGATCACATGCTTTTGTTCTCAGATATAGGAAACAAACAGTTGCTTTGCAGGGCGGAGCCCCGGCCACCAAACAAAAACAAACATGCAGGAAAACGGCCAATCTGGCAACATCTAACTTTGACACAGTTGTTGTTCGGACAGTTTATCTGATGTCCCAGTTGAGTGTGAAGCTAAATACAGCATTATGATATTAAGATCCAGGATTAATAAAACAAAAGATTCACAGCTATGAAACCGACCTGGAAATTGGAAAAAAATTGTCCAACTTTGTTGCAAATTCAGTATGTGAAGGAGTTACATAAATAATTCCTTCCTTGCATAAGGAGTTTGTTTATTTGTTTACAGTTAATTTAAAGATATGAAGATATGATTATGGCTCTGGTATTTGGAGGGTTTCGGATTTGTTTTTGGTGTGATATATTTCTTTATTTTGATCATATCACAGAGGGGATGTCTAATAATGGTGTTATAAAATCCGAGCTGATCACCGAAGCCGTAAACGTATGCACGACACGGCACACTGTAAATGTCCTACTTATTATTGCATCTTTACGAGCTCAAGTCGGTGCAGGAAGCACTAAACAAAGCCATAAACGGTATCCCCTCCTGACTTACAAAACTTTGATAGATGTTTCCCTAAGAGAAATACATTTGATTATTTGGGGCAATGGCGCCTGGCTTGGAATGCTTTTGTTTGTTGTTTTTGCCCAGAGACAAGCAGAGAAGATTACGCCTACTACTGCTAGACTAGCCCAATTGGCCAATGTGTTCCAATGTGGTTGCAACATTTACATTTTAGTCATTATCCAGAGCGACTTACAGTTAGTGAGTGCATACATATTTGTATTTTTTTCATACTGGCCCCCCGTGGGAATCAAACCCACAACCCTGGCGTTGCAAGCGCCATGCTCTACCAACTGAGCTACACGGGGCAACCAATGATTTATATATACACTAGTTGACTGATAGGGGGTGCAGTGTTGAAACCACCGTGCCTCCATCTTGGCACTACCTCATCGTTGTAACAAATATTTTGGAAGCTTTAGAAATGCATTTATTAATGTCTACATTCGTTTTTGCCACATGTATTCTATTACAGACACCATAGTGCATCATTTTAAATGAAATTATGTGAGCTAAACATAAAAAAGTATATATATTTTTTAGCTTATTAATGTTACTTTCCCCACTATAACAAAAGATACTTCAATACATGTAATCTTGTCCTTAAAACATTAATTGAAATACTGTAGAATTCCATTCATTCCTATGGAGGACTGCTCCTACTGGGGGGAGTGCCAATATGGCCGACCGGTGACTTCAAAGCCTCTCAATGGCCAATACATAGCATCAGCAATCAAGGGTTTATATTCATCATTGGTCGCAACTAATGATTTTTCTCTCTCTCCCCAACCCCTTTTTTTTTTTACGCACTCACAAACAGATCTACAACAATTATCCAATCTCACTCAAAATAGCACCAATAGCCCCATCAGTCTGGTTAAAAATGGTTCAATGATCATGTCAGCCTTTGTCCTGAGGCTGTCATGTTGGACCAGGAGGTCAGTCCCTGTCCCATTGAGTTGAATGTAATATGGACACCAGGAGCTTTACTAAATCCAACACATCGCTTCCTATCAGTAGACCATGCTACAACTCATTCAGTTGTTCTGGCTGTCTGATCAGGGCTATTCTTGTCATACTTGGCTATGGAATGGTCAGTGCTCTTTTGGCATTCAGGATGTACAGTAGAGTATGTGACAGGGGGTTAGGGCATGTATTCAAAAAGTGATTTTAGAGTAGGAGTGCTAATCTAGGGTCAGGTTATAAAATGTTCATAACATTTTATTCATTATGATCTAAAAGTCGTAACTGATCCTAGATTGGCTCTCCTAATCTAAAGACTCTTTGTGAATATGGGCCCAGAGAATTAGTTAAGATCAGGTGGGAATTAGTTAGATTTACATGCCATTCTGTCAGTTCAATTTCTATGGTTACACAGAAGACATATGCAAACTCATGACAGTAACAACCTAAAAAAAAAAAGATTTTCTACTGTACTTTATGACCTAAATACTTGACTATGCTTGTATAACCCTCTCTAACCCCCTCTTTCAAGAAATCTGGCCTAGTTTGACCCCACACTGATTTGAATAAATCAATTTCTCTTTCAACAGTTAGAATGATTATCCCTAGGGTACGAGCAGCAAATGAACTCAATGGTTTTTCCTAAACGGTTGGCCCGCCCCTGACTTCATTGTGTTTTAAATCAATACTGGATACAGAGGAATAGCCGGATGTTTGATTGGCAGAGAGCGAGGTGATGTCTATGTGCAGTGGAATGACTATACTTGTGTTTGTGTTTACACACGTGTACTGGTGTGTGTGTATGTGTGTGTGCCCCTGCGCCTGCATACAGTATCTGTGGGTTTCTGTGAGATAACAAGGCATGCAGTTCCTCCCAAATGACCTGGCCGTTACCTTGGAGACAACCTGTCTCTTCCCCTATGGTGGGAGCCAGAGCTTCAAGTGATGTTGACGGGATCACTGCCACCCTAGGCCTAATGAGATCCAGCTTAGCCCCCTAATGACAGGCAGGATGACAGTCAGAGGTGGGCCTGAGCCTGGCCTGGCCGTATGGCAGGGAGCCAGAAACTACACACTTAGCGCCTCACAGGAGAGGTTCAATCAAACACGCACTGGGGAAGACTAGCCAGAGTCCTGCTGCTCTCAAAGAAACAACACTTCATTCCAACTACATATAGCTCATCACAAGAGGAGGGGTTCAATCAATACTGCACTGCAGAAGACCCATATGCCTTTGATTAAGAAATATTGCTTTATTTAATTATATTCCTGTGCTGAGAATGCTTGTTTTTATGTGATTAATCAATTTAAAAAAAAAAATTGTTTCACTCAGTGGACAAAGTTTATGGTACCTATGAATTACATTTTCTTAGGGCGTTTACAATCGTTCCAAGTAGCCAAGCTTTGCCGCAGTGTGAGTTGGATGGACTTCCTGCCAGGATCACATAACCCCAAAAAGTCCAATTGCAGGAATTCTATGGTCCAGTCCAGCTCTGGATGGGTTAGTATTGTACCCAGGCCAGTATTTCATCAGGAGAAAGTTACATAACCGTTAAAAACCAGCAAGAAACTGGAACTTCCTTTGATCAACTGAAGCCTTGGATGGCAGGGAGGGAGAGAGAGAGAGAAGGAGGGAAAGAGAGAGAAAGAGAGAGAGAGACAGAGAGAGAGAGAAGGAGAGAAAATCGAGAGAGAGTGCTAGCTCGAGAGAGAAATCCCTGTACAGTTAATATTTTTTTCAGGCATCACTTTGGTTTCCTCAGTAAATGGGGTAATGTTTTTAATTAAAAATGACTGTTCGTCGGAGGAGTCTGGATTACTCAGTGCGAAAGCGTTTTAACTTTAATTCAAGAGAGAAAAAAAGAGAGGGAGAAAAAGAATCTCCTTAGCCCAGAATTATTTTCCATCAGAGCCTGGTTTGCTTCAGTGCTTGGGGAGAAACAGGTGGCCAACTTTATGCGGTGCAGAGATTTACATTTTGAACAGGATTTTCCCCAGCTCTACTTAAATAAGATGATATTCGACTGTATGTTTGTAGGGAATCCACTAGAAGTATTTACTGTTTAAAGCTTGTAGGGGATCCTATAGTCCGATGTACAGTATTACTTCAAAGTCTATGTAATAGCTTAAAATCCTCTTTTGAGTCTACCTCCTTAATTGAGATATACAGTGACATGTGAAAGTATTCACCCCCCTTGGCATTTTTCCTATTTTGTTGCCTTACAACCTGGAATTCAAATTGATTTTTGAGGGGTTTGTATCATTTGATTTACACAACATGCCTACCACTTTGAAGATGCAACATATTTGTAATTGTGAAACAAACAAGAAATAAGACAAAAAAACAGAAAACTTGAGCGTGCATAACTATTCACCCCCCCCCTCATCTGACCAGAGTACCTTCTTCCATATGTTTGGGGAGTCTCCCACATGGCTTTTGGCGAACACCAAATGTGTTTGCTTATTTTTTTCTTTAAGCAATGGCTTTTTTTCTGGCCACTCTTCTGTAAAGCCCAGCTCTGTGGAGTGTACGGCTTAACGTGGTCCTATGGACAAATACTCCAATCTCCGCTGTGGAGCTTTGCAGCTCCTTCAGGGTTATAATATAATATGCCATTTAGCAGATGCTTTTATCCAAAGTGACTTACAGTCATGCGTGCATAAATTTTTGTGTATGGGTGGTCCCGGGGATCGAACCCACTACCTTGCCGTTACAAGCGCCGTGCTCTACCAGCTGAGCTACAGAGGTCTCTTTGTTGCCTCTCTGATTAATGCCCTCCATGCCTGGTCCGTGAGTTTTGGTGGGCGGCCCTCTCTTGGCAGGTTTGTTGGGGTGCCATATTATTTCAATTTTTTAATAATGGATTTAATGGTGCTCCGTGGGATGTTCAAAGTTTCGGATATTTTTTTATAACCCAACCCTGATCTGTACTTCTGCACAACTTTGTCCCTGACCTGTTTGGATAGCTCCTTGGTCTTCATGGTGCTGCTTGCTTGGTGGTGCCCCTTGCTTAGTGGTGTTGCAGACTCTGGGGCCTTTCAGAACAGGTGTATATATACTGAGATCATGTGACAGATGTGACACTTAGATTGCACACAGGTGAACTTTATTTAACTAATTATGTGACATCTGAAGGTAATTGGTTGCACCAGATCTTATTTAGGGGCTTCATAGCAAAGGAGGTGAATACATATCCATGCACCACTTTTCCGTTATTTATTTTATAGAATTTCTTTTAACAAGTTATTTTTTTCATTTCACCAATTTGGACTATTTTGTGTATGTCCATTACATGACATCCAAATAAAAATCTATTTAAATTACAGGTTGTAATGCAACAAAATAGGAAAAACGCCAAGGGGGATGAATGCTTTTGCAAGGCACTGTAAATGCTGTCATGCACCATTAAGTCATGGAAATGGTGTTAGTGTTTAAATCAATGTGGCTGGGGACCAAATTAATATACAACCTAAAAGGCCCAGTACACTTGTAGGTACCTAGTAGGTGGCTGGGTCTAAATCAACAAATAAAAAAATAAAACCTATTTCTCTACATTTTATGCTTATGGATAAAAGAGAGCATTTATTTAAAGTTACGCCAACGTTAATTTTTTGCCCTTGAACTTGGAGCCAATGGTTTGTGTGTATATCCTATAGAATAGGCCTGCCAGCACGCTGTAGTTGGCTGGTTAAGTAACGCAGCCCCAGTCATAGAAATATAATTAGTAACTCTAATAGTACTATATAATTTAATTATACTATATGTATATTTCATATTTATTACTATTTTAGTTATTGTATTTCTATGGCACCAGCCTGGAGAAGAGGAGTAGAATTGAGTCAGGTGGAGGAGAGGAAGTGCCGGTTAAAAAGGAAAAGAGAAGGCTTTGCCTCTGGACCTGGGCCAAGTCCCAATGTTCTACTGGCTGGACGAAAGGGCGTACTCCTGAGAGAACGCTAATAGGCCTTTAATTGTATGTTCTTCTACTAAATTAATGGATGGCATTGATTTGATTAATTCAGACGCGGCTGGATACTAATATCTAATTAAATCCACGTCCTCGTGGTGCTGCTCGGTACGGCTGGCCCCGGTGCATTGTGGGTTGTGAGGCTGTGAGGGGCGTTAGTTGCTCGTTTGGGATGTGGATGTGAGACAGGGGTGTTGGGGGGCATGTCCCAGGTGTCTTTACCTGCCCTAGCAAGGACAGTGTCCCTTGAGGAGGTAAAGACATTAGAGTCTTAGCTAATTCCACGTGGTCACATGAGAACTACCGTATGTCGGGTCCTCACCTTTGTGTAATAATAATGACTGGTGTTTTTCCATATCACCCCTGTGATATCTCAAGTCTATGAGTAACTTCCCATCTGTTAGCTCTGATAATGTCGTTTGTAATAGTTCATTTCTCTTTTATCCCGCATTATACCGCACTCAACATAAAATAGTGTGTGAGTAAGTCACACACACACACACAGACACACACACACACACACACACACACTATTTTATGTTGAGTGCGGTATAATGCGGGATAAAAGAGAAATGAACTATTACAAACGACATTATCAGAGCTAACAGATGGGAAGTTACTCATAGACTTGAGATATCACAGGGGTGATATGGAAAAACACCAGTCATTATTATCAATGCAAGGATTATGAGAGAAATGAGCTCAAAAAGAATCACTTGAAGCTATGGACTAAAATAAAATAATTATTACAGTTGTCTTATGAAATTAATTTTGTATTATGACATTCAAAGCCTTGGTTAAAAACACTGAACATGATTCTCGTCATGAAAAGATGAGAGGAGAAAGGAAGGATATAACCTAATGAATTGATCATACAAGCGGTAATTACTCGTTTCCTACCTCCCCCTCTCTTTCTCTGTTACTGCATCTCCCCCTCTCTCTCTCTGACTGTACAATCCTCCTTCCCTTTCCACCCTTTTCTCTCTCGTTCACTCTCTGACTGTACCTCCCTCCCTCCCCCTCTCTCCCTCTCCCTCCCTCCCTCCCTCCCTCCCTCCCTCCCTCCCTCCCTCCCTCCCTCCCTCCCTCCCTCCCTCCCTCCCTCCCTCCCTCCCTCCCTTCCCTTCACTCCCTCTTCTACTGTACTTTCCTCTGTCTCACTCTCTCTTTTGCTGTACCTTCTTCCTTCTCTCCCCCTCTCCCTCCCTCCCTTTCTGTTCCATTTCTCTCTCCCTCCCTCTATTCACACACACACAGCTTGGCACCCTAATAAAAGTGTGGTTGCCTTTCGCAAGGACTGCTGGGATCAGAATGCCTGTCCTTATTTCAACCTCTTCTTGAAACAGGGTTTGATGAAACTTGGCCAAATTTCCACTGTGGGCCATACTGTAGGCAGTAGGCACAGTGTGTGTGCTCAGACATACAGAGGCTTGTCCCTCTCCGTCATTGAGCTCTTTTACATACTGTACGAAGGTAATGTAACTGTATACTTCTACCACTACGATGCAAAGCATGGGATTATTGTGACGACTGTCCTGGTTTCTATCAATAAAAGTTGTGTGAAATGGGTGAGAATAGTGTCAGGCCTTGTTAATGAAAGAGTTATCAAGACACTGAGGCTCCTATGATTTATATAGAAGACTGTTTATGAGCTACCACAATGCCCTTTTAAGTTGGTGTAGGCTACGATTCATAACAGCAGAATTTGATTGTGGGATTTTGATATTACGGTAACTTAATTGTGTCAAGAGTCTGGACAGATTTTACGGTAGCAAATATTTGATGTCTATCGGTTTGATGGACAAGGACATCATTCACATTCATCCGAGCTATAAAAAGCAATGAGATCCATATTACATTTTAGTTTTCTTTGAGTAGAATCCCTCCTCTCCTTCTCAGTGCATCATTGTCTTCCTCCCTGCATTCTGATCTGCTCTACTGACCGAATAAGGGCATGGCTCGATTCATCATTCATGTTTAATTGGAGTTTGCATAAGTATTCAAGCCCTGAACTGCTGTGTTTACTTAGTCTAGCTAGCAGCTATCTCATCACTGGACAGGACGGGACTCGACTCACTGACATACGCGGAAATAGATGCCATTAAGGAAAACACTTCAAAAAATGTAAATTGTTCTGCTTAAGCGGTCCGTTAACTAGGTCAAGTCCAGTTGGCTCAATTAGATGGGAGGGAAGGGGGGGGATACACACACCCATGTACACACACGCACTGTACTTTTCAGAATATGTCTAATAAATCTTCAAAAGTGGCTGTCGCTATGGCTACGTGATGGCATCAAATATGACCTAGTAGTAGCACACTGTCACACAGAGCTTCTCTTTATATTCTAACCTGGTCTATGGGAAACAACAACGGACTGTGTCAGTCAGTGTGCTCTGTGCTTTGTCGGGTCTTGAGTTGCACCCAAAAAACCCACCCCATGAAATCCCTGGTAGTTTGTTATGACTCAGGCTATCATGTATGTAGCGCCCTGGGGACAGGCTCTGATAATGTAGCGCCCTGGGGACAATCTCTGATACAGTGACCCAGCCAATGTAAAAGGAGACTTCTAGGGGTCTGATGACAGTCCATAGAGAATACACTGTATCACGTTGAACTTGTTGACATCCACGCAGAGCTGACGCGGACGCAATCGGGTGACCAAGACTTTAAAAGGGGTAAACTTGTTTATCAGGAATCAAAATGGCTGCCTATTGCAGGTAGGGATGGAGGGTATAGGGTTAGAGAATCATCCTGTAATTGCCTGGGCCTTTGTGCTAATGACAATGACATTGGCCCACAATGGCCCCTGTTATGTAGAACAGATCCAAAGCCATTGTGTACAGGTTGTGTGAAGGTATATGTTGGGATGGCTCTGGCGCCCTACAACACTTGTGTGACTTACAGGCTGTTGTATTGTTTGCATGGGAGCCATGTTGTGCAGACAGAATTTTTTTTACTTGACAGTGATACTTTCATACAGCAATGGTGAGAGATATTTGTTCCCATGTCTTGTTTACGAGTGTCCCTGGCTGCCATGTCCAAATACCCTGGTGTCTTTTTAGGAGAAGACCCGGTTATGGGGCAACCTGAATCCAACCTAGATCCAAAATGGAGGATCAGTATACACTGGAACCATTGTGTTCCCTGTCAATTGGCTCTGTGGACCCACAATGTTTCTCTACAGTGCACTGCCCTAGGACTGGCAACCCCCTGGCCCTGGTTTAACTGCACTGTACCTGGCACAGGCCAGACATTCCCTGTTTACTGTCTGCTGTTGTTTCGGCTGCCACCAGCCACTTGGTTTCAGCTGCTTGGTTCAGTCTAATCGGTTAGGGAGACAGGCTGGCTTTTATTTGGATTCAGCCCTGTTAAGCAGGCGGGTTTCTGTCGCGGCTTCAATAGGAGCAATGTTTTATATACAAACTTGCCCTGGATTTAAGGGGTTAGGGTGGTTGTGTTGTTAGTTACAGTGGCCCATACTGTGAGATTATGGTTCCAGCCGCAAAAGACACCTATGAAGTTGTTCTAGTTTTACTTTTGAATAGTTACTATACATTATTCTCAACACAATACCTGTTATCTTCTTCTTTGAGTAATGTATTCATTGGCAAGGTAATTGAGAGAGTAGAATTATCCTGCATGCTTCAGGTGTCCATGCATATGATTCTTCTTGAGCTATTCCTGATTTTTAGGAGATTGACCTCATTTAGCACACAAAAAAGATTTATCTTGCAAGAGCACCGTCTTGCCTAAAAAAACAAACAGAGAAAACAGAGTTTTCTCCTCTCGATGCAAATTCAAGTAATACCCGTTGCAGAGTAAATCTTACTAATGCAAATTAGCATTTAATCCGGCGTTTAAGGCATAACTAGAGCACACATCTGGAGTGATAATTTGCTGTTTTTACGGTCTGAATGGATGGCTCAGACTCACATACTTAGAGTCTTGGGCCAGCCAGCCAGCCAACCCTTAAAACACAGGTAGGAATGCAGCTAGCTAGCTAACACTTCAACCCATCTTTAGCTAACACAATAACACAGCTTTAACTAACACAATAACACAGCTTTAGCTAACACAATAACCCAGCTTCAGTAAACAACTCAAAACAACAACAACTAAATTTAGGCCCTCTAGATGGCTGTGACACATTGTTTTTGTGGAATGAAACTAGCTCCTTTAGCACAGCGTCAGCTAACAGCTAACACTATGACACAGCTTCAGCTAACAGCTAACACTAAGACACAGCTAACAGCTAACACTAAGACACAGCTAACAGCTAACACTATGACACAGCTCCAACTAACAGCTAACACTAAGACACAGCTAACAGCTAACACTATGACACAGCTTACGATAACAGCTAACACTATGACACAGCATCAGCTAACAGCTAACACTATGACACAGCTAACAGCTAACAGTATGACACAGCTTCAGCTAACACTTTGACACAGCTTCAGCTAACAGCTAACACTATGGCACAGCTTCAGTAAACAATGCCAAACAACAACTCTTGCCCCAACACTGCACTGTAGCACATCTAGATATGGCTGTGACATATTGTTTGAGCCAGTCCACTTTTCTCCCCAGTATTCAGAGGGGGAAATCTGACCTATTTATGCTCAGTGCATTAGCTAGCAGTGTGCTTCAGCTTCATGCTGTAGCAGCCCAGGCAGCAGTGGTTATCTTTGGCCCTGTGTAGACCACAATTGCATTCCAAATGGCACCCTTTTCTCTTTAGTGCACTACGTATGACCAGGGCCCATAGGGCTTTGGTTAAAAATAGCACACTACATAGGGAATATGGTGCCATTTGGGATGCACCCCAGGGCTAACAGGGCTAAGTGTCTGTCAAGCTACATCCAGGAGTGTTCATTAGGGCCTCTCTGAAAAACTAGCTGAGTAACCTGACTTAAGAGCATGTAGACTATAGCCGTTTCCATGGTAAATGACTGTGTGTCACCTTACTGCCCTTACATTTGCCATTGAAAGCTGATTGTTTTCCCTGTATCCATCCACACAGTCAAATGACTTCCACATACTGTAGCTTCGTTGAACAAAGTAGTCTATTGTCAGTTTTATCTCTAAACTTCTCCTCTGATGTCTTTCCCAATTTATTCAGAAGGAACACGTGCAAAAGCTGCAAAAGCTTCTGCAGTCGGTTTGTTTTTGGAGGAGGAGGAGGATGTTTTCTTGGGTTGTTTTTGACATGTTTGAGATGCCTGGAGTTCTTTCTTCCATTTCAGTGTACGTACTTACACCCCGGCAACATGTGCACAGTAATTATTCTGTAATCGTAAGAACATCTGTGTCAAGAGCATAGACGTTCAGGTGCTCGGCTGACACCATTCCATCAGGCCTGCGGGATAGATGCTTGTTTGACAGGTCGTGTGAACGGCGTTGAGCAGACCTGTTTGAGACGAGCCCGGGGAGGGATCCAAGTCACTCATAATAGAGCCTGGAGGCGTTTCCCCAATCCTCAAGTAAACCAGGGGACAGAAAGAAAGGCGTTTGTGGCCTACATATGGTCTTACAGGTTAACAGCCTATATCTACAATGGAAGAGATGGTGGTGGTATTTATTCTTGCCAGTAGAGCTTCCCACGCAATGTTAATCTGACACTCCTGGGCCAACGCCCTCCCTCCGATCCCATTCATCACAACCATAACTCCAACACGTGAGTCCCTGCTCACATGACAGAAGCACATGCCTAACCCTTGACCCCAGGGCCCTGAGTTATACTGACACTGCTCTGCTAATAGGGCACCTTTACCCTTCACACGCTCACACATAGATTTGACTATGGATATTTTCTACTTCGTATGGATTCTTTTGTCCATATAGATTTTTCTTTCAATGACAGTCTGAATGAGAGGAATAAAACATCAGTGTACATTACACCGAGGTGTGGGATGTTGAATAGCCCATTACAGTTGTAGTCAACAGATCACCACAATGTCCGGTTCATAGGCTCAGTCTGGAAATGTACGTTGTGTTTTGCCATTGCTTGTTATACTTCAGCCCACAACAGTTTCCTACAGTACAGTGCTGCTACTATCAGCCCATGTTCGAGGCAGTCACTAACAGATGCCATGGAGCGGACGAACCTATGTACAGTAAGGTTCTGTTCATGTTGCTGGGCTGGTGTCCGCTGTGCTATGAACAGGGTCACGGCCATTCTACAACCAGATGTTGAAAGCCAATAAAAACTGACAGTCATACCAGAGTTCGCTGACTACTGTACAAATAGGCCCTGCTGTACATGACAAATAGAGTCTCTTTCCATCTCTGTGACTCAAGTTTGCCAACACTTCTTATAAAGTCAAAAGAGCACAGATTCCAATCGATTCCAAACGATAATATTTCTTAGGCTACAGATTTGAATCTAAGCCATCTACTGTAAAAACGGGTCAAACTGCAACTGGTCAAACCATAACACTATCAATGAGGGCAGTTGTGTCCTGTTTTCTCCCGGCTGTGCTATAATGTTTATTAGAATCCCCTCTGTGGTTGTATTAGACATGCTCCAATGCCGGCGTGGCATTTTCAACTCGGAACAAAGCTGCATCTCATTACATAAAATATGAAAACACACACACCCACAAATGCATACACACACAAGCGCGCCCACACAACCGCACACACATACACACTGAACGCAGGCACACAAAGGCACACATACAAACGTGCGCGCACACGCACATACACACACACACACACTCACACACAGTCACATATTATGGAAAAAGTCCAAACACTCACAGTGTGAGGAGTGATTTCCCCCTGTGATTACACTGGAGAAGAGCCAGAACTCAAGAAGAGAACATTTCCATACTGCAGAGAATGAAAACCTGTTAATAAGAACTGTGCACCCACAATGCAGTGTGTACGTGTGCATGCATGAGTGTGGTGTGTGTGTGTGTGTGTGTGCGTGCGTGCGTGCGTATGTGTGTGAGGGAGATTGGGCCTGGCAGAGGGGTGCATGGGTCGTAAACGTTTTACTTCTTATCTCACCCGGCATATTCAACAGTTGTTGATTATGGTACTGGACTGATGTGATTTTGAAAAGGTTGAGAGAGGAGGAGAGGAGGAGGTGAAACGCTTATTCCTGTCTGCCGGCAAGGTGAGCGGGAGGGCAGAAAGTAGATCAAACGAGAAAACAATTACAGCGAGTCACCACGCAGGTACCTAAGGTTATTGTTTTTAATGACAGCCACATCCTGGTGCAGGAGCCAGACAACTAGACCACCGTGGCTATGCTGCACCGCCTCAAAGGGAACTGAGAAATTAGCGGTGGGGGTAAGCTTTGTCACTCATCACAAGCCGAAAACAGTATGTGTGTGTCTACCAACAAGGTGAGCATGTCTGCTGAACAAACACACAAAAATGATGAGTGAAGTTTACAGAGTACCGTCCCGTGCATAGCCTTTCGTTTCACCTCAGGGTGTGAGCAGCGCACGGGAGGAGTGGTTAATGTTCAGCCCCCTCCCCCCCATAGACACTGAATGGTGTAGCCCTAGGAGCTCTTTACTTTACATTATCCTAAAGTATAGACTCCTCAGTACACTTGACACTCAACAGCTGCTGCAGATGACTGCTGTCTGTGACGCTACGACACACACACACACACACACATTTGTTTGCCTATGGCGAAACCCTCAGTTTCTCTGTTTACAAAATGTCTAACAACGAAAGATGAGAGAAATGGATTCTACTCACTAATCAGATCCTCACATGTTTACTGTACAATATGTAGCCAATCTTCCATTGTCTTAGTTGAGCCAGCGCCACCCTGAAGCATAGGCCTACATTACATTGGTTTTGACCACAGGGTGTGCTGGTTCCATCATTTTCTTTCCCAATTGTGGTTGTCAGTAAACATCTGCAGGGCCGTACTATGCCAGTCATTCCCTCTGTGGTTTACTGTGGTTTGGCTTCCTCTGTGGTCCTCTAGTCTATAGACTCACACGTGGCTGTATTGGCTGAATGACAGACTATATGATGGGCTGTGGGTTGATGATGTGGCTGCTGATTTGGGGCACTGGTAGCAATACACAAAGTAAGCATGTATGTCTTGTTTCATGGTACAATGTTCAATTGTGTTATAATTGTACAGCTAGAATATTAAGTCTTCATCGCAAATCTACCCGAATGAAGGTCATGGTGAGATGATGAGCTTTGAAAAAACAAATCTTTGGGTTTTAGGAGCCTATATTTGTTGGCCAATTGTGATTGATTCCTGGATGAGAATGAGTGGGCGCTGTGGCGTTGGATTACAAATTACATCCTTATTGGAAAGACGAGAATACTTTGTCGGAGGTCCAACCTTGAGGCTAGCCCATTAGAAATCAATTGGCCTTTGCGTCTGAATCTGCGAAATTATTTTCTGACGAACTTCTACCCCATAATCATCATATTGCCGCCAATGTCTAGTGGAAATCTGTCTGTGGCAAAGACTAGGCAGTTTGAATCAAGATCGGGTGTGGGCTCTCTAGCTAAACTTAAAAGCCCCAATCTGTGATATTTACAGCTGTAAATACCCTCAGATTTATAGCAAACCAAGTGGCGGCCAATGGGTTGCCATTTTGTTGTTTTTCAAATTAAGGATTGGGCCTTTAAAAAATGAGGGAAGTGTACACAGGAGCAATGTGGCACAGAGGGCTTGAGTCAGTTACAAGGAGAGTAAATGTATGACTGGCCATTTCTTTTTTGGGATGACACCAATCTATATTTAGCAAAAGGTTAACGATACAGGGCAGATACTGAAGGACAGGGAAATGTGTCACGCTACATTGGTTAGGACTGGGGAGGACATTGATGAAAATCTCTTTATCCAATGATACTCTACTCTGATTGGTTGGGTTTTAATGAGTGATTTGCTTTGTCATTAAATACTTTGTGACTTGGCCTTCAATGACCCTAGTTAACTTCGAAACCTATTTAGAATTGTATTATATAGGCCTAAGTCTATAATATGTGTTTTACGTTTCATGAATGTCACATAGACCGTCATTGCAGAGGCCAGCCAAGAAGGTCAAATATACTGCCATGAGTTCAATCAACCATCTATAATTAGTTAATACTATATTAAAATTACTGTCAGCAAGCTAGGACATCCGCTTTCAATACATTTCCTGCTGCATGAGTCTATGCATGCTACCCAGTGGCTATTTTGTCCATTGGCTACTATTTTTTTCCAATGAAACATATTGTGCCTGAATCAAATAACATTGTATGTTCTTAAATTAGAAACATCACTGGCTTAGCTAAATTGCTCAGTATTTCTGCAGTAATGTAGTTAATCGCCTGCAGTAATGTAGTTAATCGCCTACAGTAATGTAGTTAATCGCCTACAGTAATGTAGTTAATCGCCTACAGTAATGTAGTTAATCGCCTACAGTAATGTAGTTAATCGCCTACAGTAATGTAGTTAACAACTCTAGGTCTCCTATTACTCTTTATATAATTTCCCACTGTAAAAAAAACCTGGCTTATACCCTCTTAGAAAAAAGGGTTCCAAAATTGTTCTTTGGCTGTCCCCATAGGAGAACCCTTTTTGGTTCCAGGTAGAATCCTTTTGGGTTCCAGGTAGAACTATTTTGGGTTCCATCTAGAACCCTCTGTGTAAAGGATTCTACATGGAACTCAAAATGGTTATAGCTGGATCCAAAAGGTTTCTACCTAGAACCAAAAAGGGTTCTTCAAAGAGTTATCCTATGGGGACAGCCGAAGAACCCATTTAGGTTCTAGATAGCACCTTTTTTTTCTAAGAGTATAGAGCACAAAAACATTAAAGGTCCAATGCAGCCATT
>NW_028157658.1:0-10268 GCF_964263955.1 Coregonus lavaretus
TCCGATGAAGCGGATGCTAAGCTACAGGAATGTTTCGCTAGCACAGGCTGGAATATGTTCATCCAATGGCATTGAGTTTACCACATCAGTCAGTGGCTTCATTAATAAGTGCATCGACAACGTCGTCCCCACAGTGACCGTACAGACATATAAAAGGACTGACCAATACAAATAAAAGATTAAGATGGGCAGTATGAGATATGGCTTTTTCTTTGCAACTCTGCCTAGAAGGTCAGCATCCCGGAGTCGCCTCTTCACTGTTGACATTGAGACTGGTGTTTTGAAGCTGCCAGTTGAGGACCTGTGTGGCGCCTGTTTCTCAAACTAGACACTAATGTATTTGTCCTCTTGCTCAGTTGTGCACCGGGGTCTCCCACTCCTCTTTCTATTCTGGTTAGAGCCAGTTTGCGCTGTTCTGTGAAGGGAGTAGTACACAGCTTATTACGAGATCTTCAGCTTCTTGGCAATTTCTCGCATGGAATAGCCTTCATTTCTCAGAACAAGAATAGACTGACGAGTTTCAGAAGAAAGTTATTTGTTTCTGGACATTTTGAGCCTGTAATCGAACCCACAATTGCTGATGCTCCAGATACTCAACTAGTCTCAAGAAGGCCAGTTTTATTGCTTCTTTAATCAGCACAACTGTTTTCAGCTGTGCTAACATAATTGCAAAAGGGATTTCTAATGATCAATTAGCCTTTTAAAATGAAAACTTGGATTAGCAAACACAACGTGCCATTGGAACACAGGATTGATGGTTGCTGATAATGGGCCTCTGTACGCCTATGTAGATGTTCCATTAAAAATCAGCCGTTTCCAGCTACAATAGCCATTTACAACATTAACAATGTCTACACTGTATTTCTGATCAATTTGATGTTATTTTAAAGGACAACAAAATTGCTTTTCTTTCGAAAACAAGGACATTTCTAAGTGACCCCAAACTTTTGAACAGTAGTGTACGCAAGAATGCTGTTCATTGACTACAGCTCAGCGTTCAACACCATAGTGCCCTCCAAGCTCATAACTAAGCTAATGATCCTGGGACTGAATACCTCTGCAACTGGATCCTGGAATTCCTGATGGGACGCCCCCAGGTGGTGAGGGTAGGCAACAACACGCTGACCATCAACACAGGGGCCTCTCAGGGGTGCGTGCTTAGGCCCATCCTGTGCTCCCTGTTCACCTATGACTGCGTGGCCACGCACGACTCCAACACCATCATTAAGTTTGCCGACAACACAACTGTGGTAGGCCTGATCACCAACAACGATGAGACAGCCTATAGGGAGGAGGTCAGAGACCTGGCAGTGTGGTGCCAGGACAACAACCTCTCCCTCAACATCAGCAAGACAACGGAGCTGATCGTGGACTACAGGAAACTAAGGTTTGAGCACGCCCCCATTCTCATCGACGGGGCTGTAGTGGAGCAGGTCGAGAGCATCAAGTTCCTCGGTGTCCACATTACTAAGGATCTATCATGGTCCAAACACACCAACATAGTCGCGAAGAGGGCACGACAACGCCTCTTCCCCCCAGGAAGCTGAAAAGATTTGGCATGGGCTCTCAGATCCTCAAAAACTTCTACAACGCACCATTGAGAGCATCTTGACTGGCTGCATCACCGCTTGGTATAGCAATTGCTTGGCATCCAACCACAAGGCGCTACAGAGTGTAGTGCGTATGGATGGCCCAGTACATCACTGGAGCCGAGCTCTCTGTCATCCAGGACCTCTATACCAGGCAGTGTCAGAGGATGGCCCTAAAAATGGTCAAAGACTCCAGCCACCCAAGTCATAGACTGTCCTCTCTTCTACTGCACGGTACCAATGCACCAAATCTGGAACCAACAGGACCCTGAACAGGTTCTACCCCCAAGCCAGAAGACTGCTAAATAGTTAGTTAAATAGTTAACCAAATAGCTACCTGGACTATCTGCATTGACCCTTTTGGCACTAACTTTTTTGACTCATCACATACTGCTGCTTCATTTTACTAACTTTCACTTTATTCCTAGTTACATGTACATATCTACCTCCATTACCTCGTAGTACTGGTACCCTGTGTATAAAGCCAAGTTATTGTTACACATTATTACTTTTATTATTATTATTATTATGTTTTACTTTTCTATTGTTTGTCTATTTTCTTTCCCTCTGCATTGTTGGGAAGGGCCCATAAGTACGCAATTAACTGTTAGTCTACACCTGTTGTTTACAGAGCATGTGACAAATAAAATATTATTTTATTTTAAGGGATTTCTTTTTTTCTTTTATACAGAATAAAGAAATCACAGATATAGTCAGATGATAACTTGGTTTTATTCAGAGGATTCAGTATGATGTGGACCTTTATCATGTTATGTGGACAGTGGCTTCACTCCTGCTGTGTATTCACTGGTGTGTTCTTGCCTTCACTTTTCCGAACGCTTTTCAGACATTACTTTGGTTAAACTCTGATAAAATATACATTTCTCCCAAAAATACAAATGTAAAGTCTTCCCTTTAATAATCTGAATGGTGTCGTTATTTGTAACTGTAGGGAGAAAGCGCATGCAGCCTCAATTAGCTAGCTAGCTCACAGTACGCACACTGCAAGGCCCCTCCTCTCTCACGCTGTACCAGCTCTGGTTTATAAAGTAGCTTACAAACAGACTTTTCTACAGCTTCCCTGGTTTAGTTGTCCTCGGGTCCATTCAGAACGGGTCTCTATATTACATGTTTTATTTATGCATATCTGGTCCGAGTGGGAAAACCCCAGGTCCATTTCGGAACGGGTCTAACTTTTTGGCCCATGAAGACCTCTACTTGAGAGGTCCAACATAACAATCCCTGTCACAACAGACAATGCCAGGAACATTGTGAATGCTGTCACAGAAGCTGGACTTGGGCCACAAATAGGGTCCTTTTTAGTTTTGCATCTTTTGTCAAATAAACAAACATTAACTACAGTAACTGTAACCAAACCTTGACCACAAAACCGGAATACGTACCGAACTGTGGGTTTTGTCACGCCCTGGCTCTGGGGACTCTAGTATGTTGAGCCAGGGTGTGAGTTTTCATTTGTGTTCGGTCTAGTATTGTGTTTCTATGTTGGCCGGTGTGGTTCTCAATCAGAGGCAACGTGAATCAGCTGTTGCTTGTTGTCTCTGATTGGGAACCATACTTAGTCAGCCTGTTTCCCACAGTATGGTGTGGAATCTTGTTCCAGTGTGGTTTGTGTTAGACCGAGGACGTCACGTTATCGTTTGTTGTTTTGTTCGTGTAATCATTAAATAAAAAGTATGTTCGCCTTCAACGCTGCGCCTTGGTCCTCTGTTCCCGACGATCGTGACAGAAGATCCCACCAAGACTGGACCAAGCAGCGTGTCCAGGAGCCATCGCCAGGGAGTTCTCTAGCGGATCTCCTTCGCCTCCTCGACTGGGTCAAGCCGTGTGAGGAAGAGAGGGGCTTGACTTGGAAGCATAAGGGCGAGAGGCTGGCGGGAGATATGGAGACCTGGTCCACGGGTAGGAGAGAAGCCCAGAATTTTTTTAGGGGGGGGCTCACGCCGTGGACGACGGGGCAGCAGGAGACCGCGATAGAGCGGCCCAGCGGGTTGGCAGAGGAGGCCGCCAGGTTACGGGGGCCACTGGTCAAAAAGGGGAAGGAAGGTGTAGAGGCACGGCGAGAGGTACTGGGGTGTGTTACCAGTCCGGTCCGGCCCGTTCTTGATCCCTGCGTAGGGCCAGTGGTGTGTGTCCCCAGTACGGTCCGGTCTGTTCCTGTCCCTTGCGCCGAGCCTGTGGTGCGCGTCGCCAGCCCAGTCCGGTCCATTCCTGCTCCCCGCACCAAGCCAATGGGGCGCGTCGCCAGCCCGGCCCGGCCTGTTCCTGCTCCCCGCATCAAGCCAATGGTGCGCGGCGCCAGCCCGGCCCGGCCTGTTCCTGCTCACCGCACCAAGTCAATGGTGCGCGTCGCCGGCCCGGCCTGTTCCTGCTCCCCGCACCAAGCCAATGGTGCGCGTCGCCAGCCCGGCCCGGCCTGTTCCTGCTCCCCGCACCAGGCCAATGGTGCGCGTCGCCAGCCCGGTCCGGCCCGCTCCTGCTCCCCGCACCAAGCCTATGGTGAGCGTCGCCAGCCCGGTCCGGCCCGTTCCTGCTCCCCACACCAAGCCAGTGGTGTGCGTCGTCAGTCCGGCACGGCCCGTGCCTGTTCCCCACACCAAGCCAGTGGTGTGCGTCGTCAGTCCGGCACGGCCCGTGCCTGTTCCACCGGTGCCTGGTCCGGCACCGGTCAGCTGCTTCACGTGTGCAGTCCAGCTCCGGCCAGCGGGGCCAGATCGGACCAGGGGTACTTTGGGGGGTTGGAGAGGGAGTGGGGATCAGGCCCGGAGCCGGATCCGCCGCCAAGGCGGAGTGCCCACCCGGTCCCTCCCCTGTGGTGTTTGGTTGGCGCGGCCGGAATCCGCGCCTTTGGGGGGGGGGTACTGTCACGCCCTGGCTCTGGGGACTCTAGTATGTTGAGCCAGGGTGTGAGTTTTCATTTGTGTTCGGTCTAGTATTGTGTTTCTATGTTGGCCGGTGTGGTTCTCAATCAGAGGCAACGTGAATCAGCTGTTGCTTGTTGTCTCTGATTGGGAACCATACTTAGTCAGCCTGTTTCCCACAGTATGGTGTGGGATCTTGTTCCAGTGTGGTTTGTGTTAGACCGAGGACGTCACGTTATCGTTTGTTGTTTTGTTCGTGTAATCATTAAATAAAAAGTATGTTCGCCTTCAACGCTGCGCCTTGGTCCTCTGTTCCCGTCGATCGTGACAGGTTTGGTGAACCACTACACCTCTACTCCATACTCTTTCATAATATAAAGGAATTTACAAATAACTGCATCTAAATGTAATAACCTATATTTATTTTAATAATATCATAGATTAAGTGAATAGTTTTTATGCACCTGCATTATTCATTCATGTTAACTGTCAAATTACAACCACCCAGGGGCATGTCCATGGGGACAACAGTGATTTGGCCCAAAATACCCCATTGTGATCTCATAGTTCTGACAGCAATTTGAATATATTTATTTACATAACTGAAATGTCCCATTTCCTTGACTTCAGGCCCCTAATTAAAATATTCAGAATTTCTGTTGTTGTTGCCAATGCACATAATTCTGTGTCAAATGGAATTAAATTGTTTTTAATACTAGGCACCCGATGACACTTTCGAAGAGGCCAGTGAAATGACCACTGTATGTTCAAGTATTTCAGGATGACGTTGTTCCAGTGGGTGGGAAAGCATCTCCTAGCCAGACTTGTCTCTCCCACTGGGCCTGAGGCAGAGGTATTTGGCTCTGTAATAGGAAACGTCTGGTTAGCACTTACAGCTGAAGTGAGCAATCAGGTCTGTGGCAGATTACCTTACCCACGAGCTGGCCCTGTGGGACCAGTGCTGAACTAACACCACCTGATGTCTCCCCACACCGGCCCTGTGTGTGTGTGTGTGTGTGTGTGTGTGTGTGTGTGTGTGTGTGTCTGTGTGTCTGTGTGTGTGTGTGTGTGTCTGTGTGTGTGTGTGTGTGTGTGTGTGTGTGTGTGTGTGTGTGTGTGTGTGTGTGTGTGTGTCTGTGTGTGTGTGTGTGTGTGTGTGTGTGTGTGTGTGTGTGTGTGTGTGTGTGTGTGTGTGTGTGTGTGTGTGTGTGTGTGTGTGTGTGTGTGTGTGTGTGTGTGTGTGTGTGTGTGTGTGTGTGTGTGCGTCTGTGTGTGTCTGTGTGTGTGTGTCTGTGTCTGTGTGTGTGTCTGTGTCTGTGTCTGTGTCTGTGTGTGTGTCTGTGTCTGTGTCTGTGTCTGTGTCTGTGTCTGTGTCTGTGTCTGTGTCTGTGTGTGTGTGTGTGTGTGTGTGTGTCTCTGTGTGTGTCTGTGTCTGTGTCTGTGTCTGTGTCTGTGTCTGTGTCTGTGTCTGTGTCTGTGTCTGTGTGTGTGTGTGTGTGTGTGTGTGTGTGTGTGTGTGTGTGCACAGGGAACACTGTTTTCTCTCTAACAAGCTCTGGCAGCTATACAGGGCTTGACCAGGACTGGAAACACCCACGGAAGGAGAGGTGACATTCTGTGGGAAACACTGCTGAAATACTGAGTGTGGAGACCAAGTCTGACAGTACATACCTGAGTCATTCCCAGTGGAAAGGGCGTATCTGTAAAATCTCTGTATTCATCTCTCATTTTACACAACTGTAGAACAAGACTAGAGTGAACAGGAATGGCTCCCAGAAGCACTTTATACTATAAAGTATATGTATTGTACAGTACCAGTCAAAAGTGTGGACACACCTACTCATTCCAGGGTTTTTCTTTATTTTTACTATTTTCTACATTGTATAATAATAGTGAAGACATCCAAACTATGAAATAACACCTATGGAATCATGTAGTAACCAAAAAAGCCTTGATGACAGCTTTGCACCCTCTTTGCATTCTATCAACCAGCTTCACCTGGAATGCTTTTCTCAACAGTCTTGAAGGAGTTCCCACATATTCTGAGCACCTGTTGGCTACTTTTCCTTCACTCTGCAGTCCGACTCATCCCAAACTATCTCAATTGGGTTGAGGTCGGGGGATTGAGGAGGCCAGGTCATCTGATGCAGCACTCCATCACTCTCCTTCTTGGTCAAATAGCCCTTACACAGCCTGGAGGTGTGTTGGGTCATTGTCCTGTTGAAAAACAAATTATAGTCCCACTAAGCCCAAACCAGATGGGATGGCGTATCGCTGCAGAATGCTGTGGTAGCCATGCTGGTTAAGTGTGCCTTGAATTCTAAATGAATCACAGACAGTGTCACCAGCAAAGCACCCCCACACCATAACATCTCCTCCTCCATGCTTTACGGTGGGAAATACACATGCGGAGATCATCCGTTCACCCACACCGTATCTCACAAAGCCACGGCGGTTGGAACCAAAAATCTCCAATTTGGACTCCAGACCAAAGGACAAATTTCCACCAGTCTAATGTCCTTTGCTCGTGTTTCTTGGCCCAAGCAAGTCTCTTCTTATTATTGGTGTCCTTTAGTAGTGGTTTCTTTGCAGCAATTCAACCATGAAGGCCTGACACAGTCTCCTCTGAACAGTTGATGTTGAGATGTGTCTGTTACTTGAACTCTGTGAAGCATTTATTTGGGCTGCAATTTCTGAGGCTGGTAACTCTAATGAACTCTGCAGTAGACGTAACTTTGGGTCTTCCAAATCCTGTGGCGGTCCTCATGAGAGCCAGTTTCATCATAGCGCTTGATGGTTTTTGCGAGTGCACTTGATGAAACTTTCAAAGTTCTTGAAATGTTCCGTATTGAATTACCTTAATGTCTTAAAGTAATGATGGACTGTTGTTTCTCTTTTCTTATTTGAGCTGTTCTTACCATAATATGGACTTGGTCTTTTACCAAATAGGGCTATATTCTGTATACCCCCCCTACAGTGCCTTGCAAAAGTATTCATCCTCCTTGGCGTTTTTCCTATTTTGTTGCATTACAACATGTAATTTAAATGGATTTTTATTTGGATTTCATGTAATGAGCATACACAAAATAGTCCAAATTGGTGAAGTGAAATGAAAAAAATAACTTGTTTCAAACAATTCAAAAAAAGAAATAACGGAAAAGTGGTGCGTGCATATATATATTCATCCCCTTTTCTATGAAGCCCCTAAATAAGATCTGGTGCAACCAATTACCTTCAGAAGTCACATAATTAGTTAAATAAAGTCCACCTGTGTGCAATCTAAGTGTCACATGATCTGTCACTTGATCTCAGTATATATACACCTGTTCTGAAAGGCCCCAGAGTCTGCAACACCACTAAGCAAGGGGCACCACCAAGCAAGCGGCACCATGAAGACCAAGGAGCTCTCCAAACAGGTCAGGGACAAAGTTGTGGAGAAGTACAGATCAGGGTTGGGTTATAAAAAAATATCAAAAACGTTGAACATCCCACAGAGCACCATTAAATCCATTATTAAAAAATTGAAAGAATATGGCACCACAACAAACCTGCTAAGAGAGGGCCGCCCACCAAAACTCACAGACCAGGCAAGGAGGGCATTAATCAAAGAGGCAACAAAGAGACTAAAGATAACACTGAAGGAGCTGTAAAGCTCCACAGCAGAGATTGGAGTATCTGTCCATATGACCACTTTAAGCCGTACACTCCACAGAGCTGGGCTTTATGGAAGAGTGGCCAGAAAAAAAAGCCATTGCTTTAAGAAAACAATAAGCAAAAACGTTTGGTGTTCGCCAAAAGGCATGTGGGAGACTCCCCAAACATATGGAAGAAGGTACTCTGGTCAGATGAGACTAAAATTGAGCTTTTTGGCCATCAAGGAAAATGTTATATCTGGCGCAAACCCAACACCTCTCTTCACCCCGAGAACACCATCCCACAGTGAAGCATGGTGGTGGCAGCATCATGCTGTGGGGATGTTTTTCATCGGCAGGGACTGGGAAACTGGTCAGAATTGAAGGAATGAGGGATGGCGTAAATATAGGGAAATTCTTGAGGGAATTCTGTTTCAGTCTTCCAGAGATTTCAGACTGGGACGGAGGTTCACCATCCAGAAGGACAATGACCCTAAGCATACTGCTAAAGCAACACTTGAGTGGTTTAAGGGGAAACATTTAAATGTCTTGGAATGGCCTAGTCAAAGCCCAGACCTCAATCCAATTGAGAATATGTGGTATGACTTAAAGATTGCTGTACAACAGCAGAACCCATCCAACTTGAAGGAGCTGAAGCAGTTTTGCCTTGAAGAATGGACAAAAATCCCAATGGCTAGATGTGCCAAGCTTATAGAGACATACCCCAAGAGACTTGCAGCTGTAATTGCTGCAAAAGGTGGCTCTACAAAGTAATGACTTTGGGGGGGTGAATAGTTATGCACGCTCAAGTTTTCTGTTTTTTTGTCTTGTTTCTTGTTTGTTTCACAATAAAACATATTTTGCATCTTCAAAGCATGTTATGTAAATCAAATGATACAAACCCCCCCAAAAATCCATTTTAATTCCAGGTTGTAAGGCAACAAAATAGGAAAAATGCCAAGGGGGGTGAATACTTTCGCAAGCCACTGTACATGTTGGACTGCTGGTTGTTCAGGCCAGGGGGCTGGACAGGGTCAGTGTAGTTAGGGGGTCGGTCCAGGTCCTGTCCATTGTTCCCCTGCCTGGCTGTTTACAAGGAGGACTACATTAATCACTCCACTAGTTTAGCACCTCACCCTTTCAGGGTCCTCTCAGGTCACACAAGAAGTGACTAGGAGCCTCTCCCCCCCCCCCCCCCCCCAAAAAAAAAAAACATCTCTGCACTCACTTTAGCACCTCCTTCCAAGAGTGGCTTCTTCATCCTAGTTTGGGAAATTGAAATTTATTTAGATAACATTTAAGCAGGGGTTAAAGCAAACACAAATCCCATGACTGAAACTTTTTGGCTCGGAATATATATATATATTTTTGGCCGCACACATTTTTTTCTGCTGATTTGTATGTCAAAATAGATTTGCGTGAAAAAGGGCAGTTATTTGAAAATATAGAGGTCCATTATCATTTCTACATACTTTCTATCTAGTTTTAGACGCTCAAGTGTGGCCTGGAGTTTTTTTTAAACCGAAAATATTTTTTTTTTTGTTACTCAAACCTCATGAGTCAAATCTGTTGCAGTGATAGAGAACTTTAACCCCTGTGTTTAAGCCTACAATATTCCCATAACCCATGAAGATAATTGCTCCTGAACCTCTTTAGAAGCCTTTTGGACCAAAATAGTTCTGAGGTCAACGCTAACTCAATTCTGTTGAATAGCTTGTCAATCTCAAACTCTGCAATTAAACTCTTAAACATGTTACCCTGTTTTAAAATAAAAGTTGGCACTGCGTTTCCGAAACGTTTGTTATTACATTTAGCCATTCAATTGTTGGGCGCATATATAGAGTGTGACTTTTCTAGAACACACAAATAATAAGATTTGTCTCTCCAGCTGTTTAGTTAGCTTGATTTATTCTGTACGTTTCCGACATTCTTTCCTCTTCCACTACTAGATTAATTGACCTCCACTCTCCTTTGACCTCTGGTTCTAAACACAGGAGTGAGTAGGGCCACTTATAGACGGTCAGCACATGAGATGTAAGCTACACTGACCCGGGAGGGCCAGAGGTAAGCACCTGACATTTCCTGCTTTTGCTCGTTGTAAACCGGCCATATCCTTGGTTTACACGACTTAAACGGAGCAGGAAGTGTGGCGTAAACCGTCACTGCCA
>NW_028157657.1:0-72500 GCF_964263955.1 Coregonus lavaretus
GAGAGAGAGAGGAAGAGAGCTAGAGAGAAGAGACAGGAGCAATGTAAACATTTGTTTCCCAAGCCAATAAAGCCCTTTGAATTAATTGAATTGAGAGGAGAGAGAGAGAGATGGGGGGGGGGGGAGAACACTTTTCTATCAGTCTCTTACTACGCACAACATTACATCATAATCTACCATAATAGAACACAACATTACATCATAATCTACCATAATAGAACACAACATTACATCATAATCTACCATAATAGAACACAACATTACATCATAATCTACCATAATAGAACACAACATTACATCATAATCTACCATAATAGAACACAACATTTCATTTTCAAACCTGCAGCGCATCAACAGCAGCAGCGTTCTCTCTGTTCCGTGTAGCTCAGTTGGTAGAGCACAGCGTTTGCAACGCCAGGGTTGTGGGTTCGATTCCCACGGGGGGCCAGTATGAAAATGTATGCACTCACAAACTGTAAGTCGCTCTGGATAAGAGCGTCTGCTAAATTACTAAAAGGTAAACAAAACGGTTTGTGTGTGATCTCTTCCTGCTCCTCAGGAAGTGGCCCTGATATGGCGTTACCCTATAAGCATCACAACCTACGGCTTCGTTCCCTTTTTTTAACTAACTCTTTCCAAAACATTGTTTCGTCATCTACCATAATAGAAATCAACTTTCACCCCTGCAGTGTCTACTCTTGACTGTGAAAACGGTTGTGTCTGATTGTGACATTTTCCTGCTCCTCGTAGTGGATAGGAGAGTTCATACCCTGTTCATACCCTGTTACCATCGAGTTGCTACTCTGTTGCTCTGCTTAGCTCACAGCCTGCAAATGTCACACAGAGAGGGATTGCCCTTAGGGTGTGATGAGGGGTGTGTGTTTGTGTGTGTGTGTTGGGGGGGGAGAGGTGTTTGTACTAAGCCTCCTGAATCCCACTCCAACTCTCAGTCTAGGCCACCAACCGCCTACTATCTGCTAACCCGTCAATCAGGGGTAGGTGGGACTCCATAGAAAACAGAGACATGAACTCCTTTGGAAAAACAATCCCAAACCCCTCAGGCCTATGTGTGGTCTGTCAGCTGGGGACTGACACAGTATATTTTTTAATTTAACTAGGCAAGTCAGTTAAGAACATATTCTTATTTACAATGACGGCCTACACCGGCCAAACCCGGACGACGCTGGGCCAATTGTGCGCCGCCCTATGGGACTCCCAATCACGGCCGGTTGTGATACAGCCTGGAATCGAACCAGGGGGGTCTGTAGTGACGCCTCGAGCACTGACACGCAGTGCCTTAGACCGCTGCGTCACTCGGGAACCTATATATAGCTTAGCACTCAGAAAGATGTCACAGCAGAGTTTACACATCACTATCAATCTGAACAGTAACACAAGTAAACAACAACATGGACGATTACACCATGATATTTCTTCATAGGTTAAAGCGTCAGTAGCCCCATGCTCCACTATTATCCAAGAGTCATTGCGTAATTTGAACCAATCTTTTTTTTGGGGGGGGCCATCAAAATGAGCAGGAGGGTGTGAGTTGAAGGAGCAGCGTGTTGAGTGATGAAGATGAGGTCTCTCTGACAGGATAATAGAGCCTCACGGGGAACGAGAAGAGGAGGAGGTGTGAAACCTGGGAGTGACCGACCAACACCTCAGGCCATCTGAACTACAGACACCCCCTTGGTCTTAAATCAGAACCAGCAGGGGGTTAGGGCTGGGGATGGTAGAGGGGCTGGGAGGGCAGAGGAGAGGGGCTTTCCCAAAGCAGGGGGCAGATTAGACGTGCACTGTCAAGTATCAACTCACACTCTTCTGCTTGTTATAACACCCCTGGAGCAGGGCTGGAGCACAGGGGAGAAAGGACAGGACAGGGTTCACAGGGCTGGAGTGTGGGGGGGGGTTGACACAGGGGGAAGTAGGGGGGGGTCTGGGTTCACAGGCCTGGAGGGCTACAAATGGTCCACAGGACAGAAGGAAACAAGAGGAAATGGTGGAGCTGCCTGGGGAGGGAAAGCCCCTGTTGAGAAAGTTAATGAGGTTTGTTGAACTTTGACCTATGAGCTAAGTGGCGTTATGGTATCGGGCCTATTCCTGCTCTGATGTGCTACAGGGGATGTTATGGTTCATACGAATTCTGTTGGTGAAGTTCCCTTGAACAACAGCTATCTTTCAAAGTGAAAGTTACCCTGTAAATAAATATTTCCTATGAAGCAGAGATGGAGCTCAGATAAGGAGCGTTTTTAATGAAGAGACAAACCTGACTAACCGCCTCAATGGCTTAAACGCACGGAAACAGAACGGATAGTTATAAGGAAGAGAGAGAGAATGGAGAGACTATTTAAAAAGCAGTGTTGAGGCTGAGATACAGAAGAGCGGCGTGGGACATTCTCAAGCACGCCCAACTGAAAACATTGTTAAAATGGCACTGAGCTTCTCATCAGGCGCTATATCAGACACCCTACTGTGACGGTAGGCTTACACAGCCAAATGGTGCTTCCCAAATGACATCCTATTCAGTTTTAGTGCACAACTTTAGTAGTACACTAGATAGTAGTAGCGCACTACACTGAGCGTACAAAACATTAGGAACACCTGCTCTTTCCATGACAGATTGACCAGGTGAATGTAGGTGAAAGCTATGATCCCTTATTGATGTCACTTGTTTTAAATCCACTTTAAAATCAGTGTAGATGAAGGGGAGGAGAACTCAATATTAGGATGGCGGTCCTAATGTTTGGTATACTCAATACGGTGCCATTTGGGACACAAAAAAAAGAGAACTGTTATGATTCAAGCATTAGCTTTGTCCCAACTGTCTATTTATTCATTTAGAAATGGATGGTATCGGCGGCCATCCTGAGCACAATTTAATTTTGTCCTTGGCGTCAATCCCCATGACAAATGCTGGATTCAACGACTACGAAAATAAATCACACACCTAAGTAAAACAAGTTCTATCAGCAAACTAGCTAATCATACTCTCATTGAGCCTATGTTAATTGAGGGATCAAACCCCTCTAACCCTCTTCAAGTCCTCATCAGTAGGCTAATATCTCTCAAGCTAACAGCCATAGGGAACCTAACAGTGCTGATGTTATGTCAACGAAACAGACAAGTGGGTTTTGCCTGCAGAGCAGAGTCAGAGGTGCTCAGTCTTATGAAACCGAATGCATCCTAAATAGCACCCAATTTCCTATTTAGCGCACTACTTTTGACCAGAGCCCTATGGGAATAGTAGCTCAAAAGTAGTGCACTAAAATAGGGAATAGGGTGTCATTTGGGACGCAGGTTTTATTTCTGGATCCCCTGGGGGGAGATAAGCTCAGTACTGAACGTATGCAAACCACCACACCTTGAGGACAGTTTGGACAATAAACATTTTCCTGACAGAAAATATATTGCATAATGAAATCACAAAGTGCTGCACTGACTGACCCACCAGTAGCTATATATCTAGATCAGTGGAGGCTGCTGAGGGGAGGACGGCTCATAATAATGGTTGGAATGGAGTCAATGGAGTGGTATCAAACACGTCAAAGACGTGGTTAACATCTGGTTGATACCACACCATTGACTCCATTCCAGCAATTATTATAAGCAGTCCTCCCCTCAGCAGCCTCCACTGATCTAGATCATATGACACAGTATCTATCTAGATCTATCTAGACCATATGACCCAGTGTCTATCTAGACCATATGACCCAGTATCTATCTAGACCATATGACCCAGTGTCTATATAGACCATATGACCCAGTGTCTATCTAGACCATATGACCCAGTGTCTATCTAGACCATATGACCCAGTGTCTATCTAGACCATATGACCCAGTGTCTATCTAGACCATATGACCCAGTGTCTATCTAGACCATATGACCCAGTGTCTATCTAGACCATATGACCCAGTGTCTATCTAGACCATATGACCCAGTATCTATCTAGACCATATGACCCAGTGTCTATCTAGATCTATCTAGACCATATGACACAGTGTCTATCTAGACCATATGACTCAGTGTCTATCTAGACCATATGACCCAGTGTCTATCTAGACCATATGACCCAGTATCTATCTAGACCATATGACCCAGTGTCTATCTAGACCATATGACACAGTATCTATCTAGACCATATGACCCAGTGTCTATCTAGACCATATGACACAGTGTCTATCTAGACCATATGACCCAGTATCTATCTAGACCATATGACCCAGTGTCTATCTAGACCATATGACACAGTGTCTATCTAGACCATATGACCCAGTGTCTATCTAGACCATATGACCCAGTGTCTATCTAGACCATATGACCCAGTGTCTATCTAGACCATATGACCCAGTATCTATCTAGACCATATGACCCAGTATCTATCTAGACCATATGACCCAGTGTCTATCTAGACCTATCTAGACCATATGACACAGTATCTATCTAGACCATATGACACAGTATCTATCTAGACCATATGACCCAGTGTCTATATAGACCATATGACCCAGTGTCTATCTAGACCATATGACACAGTGTCTATCTAGACCATATGACACAGTGTCTATCTAGACCATATGACCCAGTGTATATCTAGACCATATGACACAGTATCTATCTAGACCATATGACCCAGTGTCTATATAGACCATATGACCGAGTGTCTATATAGACCATATGACACAGTGTCTATCTAGACCTATCTAGACCATATGACCCAGTGTCTATCTAGACCATATGACCCAGTGTCTATCTAGACCATATGACACAGTATCTATCTAGACCATATGACACAGTATCTATCTAGACCATATGACCCAGTGTCTATATAGACCATATGACCCAGTGTCTATCTAGACCATATGACACAGTGTCTATCTAGACCATATGACACAGTGTCTATCTAGACCATATGACCCAGTGTCTATCTAGACCATATGACACAGTATCTATCTAGACCATATGACCCAGTGTCTATCTAGACCATATGACACAGTGTCTATCTAGACCATATGACCCAGTGTCTATCTAGACCATATGACCCAGTGTCTATCTAGACCATATGACACAGTGTCTATCTAGACCATATGACCCAGTGTCTATCTAGACCATATGACCCAGTGTCTATCTAGACCATATGACACAGTGTCTATCTAGACCATATGACCCAGTGTCTATCTAGACCATGACACAGTATCTATCTAGACCATATGACACACTGTCTATCTAGACCATATGACACAGTGTCTATCTAGACCATATGACCCAGTGTCTATCTAGACCATGACACAGTATCTATCTAGACCATATGACACAGTGTCTATCTAGACCATATGACCCAGTATCTATCTAGACCATATGACCCAGTATCTATCTAGACCATATGACCCAGTGTCTATCTAGACCATATGACACAGTGTCTATCTAGACCATATGACACAGTATCTATCTAGACCATATGACACAGTGTCTATCTAGACCATATGACCCAGTGTCTATCTAGATCTATCTAGACCATATGACACAGTGTCTATCTAGACCATATGACCCAGTGTCTATCTAGATCTATCTAGACCATATGACACAGTGTCTATCTAGACCATATGACCCAGTGTCTATCTAGATCTATCTAGACCATATGACCCAGTGTCTATCTAGACCATATGACCCAGTGTCTATCTAGACCATATGACACAGTGTCTATCTAGACCATATGACCCAGTATCTATCTAGACCATATGATCAATCAATCAATCAATTTTATTTTATATAGCCCTTCTTACATCAGCTAATATCTCGAAGTGCTGTACAGAAACCCAGCCTAAAACCCCAAACAGCTAGTAATGCAGGTGTAGAAGCACGGTGGCTAGGAAAAACTCCCTAGAAAGGCAAAACCTAGGAAGAAACCTAGAGAGGAACCAGGCTATGAGGGGTGGCCAGTCCTCTTCTGGCTGTGCCGGGTGGAGATTATAACAGAACCATGCCAAGATGTTCAAAAATGTTCATAAGTGACAAGCATGGTCAAATAATAATCAGGAATAAATCTCAGTTGGCTTTTCATAGCCGATCATTAGAGTTTAAAACAGCAGGTCTGGGACAGGTAGGGGTTCCATAACCGCAGGCAGAACAGTTTAAACTGGAATAGCAGCAAGGCCAGGCGGACTGGGGATAGCAAGGAGTCACCACGGCCGGTAGTCCCGACGTATGGTCCTAGGGCTCAGGTCTCTCAGTTGGCTTTTCATAGCCGATCATTTAGAGTTGAAAACAGCAGGTCTGGGACAGGTAGGGGTTTCGTAGCCGCAGGCAGAACAGTTGAAACTGGAATAGCAGCAAGGCCAGGCGGACTGGGGGCAGCAGGGTGTCATCATGCCCGGTAGTCCTGACGTATGGTCCTAGGGCTCAGGTTCTCAGAGAGAAAGAGAGAACGAGAGAATTAGAGAGAGCATACTTAAATTCACACAGGACACTGGATAAGACAGGAGAAGTACTCCAGGTATAACCAACTAACCCCAGCCCCCCGACACATAAACTACTGCAGCATAAATACTGGAGGCTGAGACAGGAGCGGTCCGGAGACACTGTGGCCCCATCCGAAGAAACCCCCGGACAGGGCCAAACAGGAAGGATATAACCCCACCCACTCCGCCAAAGCACAGCCCCCGCACCACTAGAGGGATATCCCCAACCACCAACTTACAATCCTGAGACAAGGCCGAGTATAGCCCACAGAGGTCTCCACCACAGCACAAACCAAGGGGGGGGGGGGGTCGCCAACCCAGACAGGAAGATCACGTCAGTAACTCAACCCACTCAATTGACGTACCCCTCCCAGGGACGGCATGAAAGAGCACCAGCAGGCCAGTGACTCAGCCCCTGCAACAGGGTTAGAGGCAGAGAACCCCAGTGGAGAGGGGAACCGGCCTGGCAGAGACAGCAAGGGCTGTTCGTTGCTCCAGCCTTTCCGTTCACCTTCACACTCCTGGGCCAGACTACACTCAATCATATGACCTACTGAAGAGATAAGTCTTCAGTAAAGACTTAAAGGTTGAGACCGAGTCTGCGTCTCTCACATGGGTAGGCAGACTGTTCCATAAAAATGGAGATCTATAGGAGAAAGCCCTGCCTCCCGCTGTTTGCTTAGAAATTCTAGGGACAATTAGGAGGCCTGCGTCTTGTGACCGTAGCGTACGTATTGGTATGTACGGCAGGACCAACTCGGAAAGATAGGTAGGAGCAAGCCCATGTAACGCTTTATAGGTTAACAGTAAAACCTTGAAATCAGCCCTTGCCTTAACAGGAAGCCAGTGTAGGGAAGCTAGCACTGGAGTAATATGATCAAATTTCTTGGTTCTAGTCAGGATTCTAGCAGCCGTATTTAGCACTAACTGAAGTTTATTTAGTGCTTTATCCGGGTAGCCGGAAAATAGAGCATTGCAGTAGTCTAATCTAGAAGTAACAAATGCATGGATTAATTTTTCTGCATCATTTTTGGACAGAAAATTTCTGATTTTTGCAATGTTACGTAGATGGAAAAAAGCTGTCCTTGAAACAGTCTTGATATGTTCGTCAAAAGAGAGATCAGGGTCAAGAGTAACGCCTAGGTCCTTCACAGTTTTATTTGAGACGACTTTACAACCATCAAGATGAATTGTCAGATTTAACAGAAGATCTCTTTGTTTCTTGGGACCTAGAACAAGCATCTCTGTTTTGTCCGAGTTTAAAAGTAAAAAGTTTTCAGCCATCCACTTCCTTATGTCTGAAACACAGGCTTCTAGCGAGGGCAATTTTGGGGCTTCACCATGCTTCATTGAAATGTACAGCTGTGTGTCATCCGCATAGCAGTGAAAGTTAACATTATGTTTTCGAATAACATCCCCAAGAGGTAAAATATATAGTGAAAACAATAGTGGTCCTAAAACGGAACCTTGAGGAACACCGAAATGTACAGTTGATTTGTCGGAGGACAGACCATTCACAGAGACAAACTGATATCTTTCCGACAGGTAGGATCTAAACCAGGCCAGAACTTGTCCGTGTAGACCAATTTGGGTTTCCAGTCTCTCCAAAAGAATGTGGTGATCGATGGTGTCAAAGGCAGCACTAAGGTCTAGTAGCACGAGGACAGATGCAGAGCCTCGGTCTGACGCCATTAAAAGGTCATTTACCACCTTCACAAGTGCAGTCTCAGTGCTATGATGGGGTCTAAAACCAGACTGAAGCATTTCGTATACATTGTTTGTCTTCAGAAAGGCAGTGAGTTGCTGCGCAACAGCTTTTTCTAAAATTTTTGAGAGGAATGGAAGATTCGATATTGGCCGATAGTTTTTTATATTTTCCGGGTCAAGGTTTGGCTTTTTCAAGAGAGGCTTTATCACTGCCACTTTTAGTGAGTTTGGTACACATCCGGTGGATAGAGAGCTGTTTATTATGTTCAACATAGGAGGGCCAAGCACAGGAAGCAGCTCCTTCAGCAGTTTAGTAGGAATAGGATCCAGTATGCAGCTTGAAGGTTTAGAGGCCATGATTATTTTCATCATTGTGTCAAGAGATATAGTACTAAAACACTTAAGTGTCTCTCCCGATCCCAGGCCCTCGCAGAGCTGTGCAGATCCAGGACAGCTAAGCCCTGGAGGAATACGCAGATTCAAAGAGGAGTCCGTAATTTGCTTTCTAATGGTCATGATCTTTTCCTCAAAGAAGTTCATGAATTTATCACTGCTGAAGTGAAAACCATCCTCTCTTGGGGAATGCTGCTTTTTAGTTAGCTTTGCAACAGTATCAAAAAGAAATTTTGGATTGTTCTTATTTTCCTCGATTAATTTGGAAAAGTAGGATGATCGAGCAGCAGTGAGGGCTCTTCGGTACTGCACGGTACTGTCTTTCCAAGCTAGTCGGAAGACTTCCAGTTTGGTGTGGCGCCATTTCCGTTCCAATTTCCTGGAAGCTTGCTTCAAAGCTCGGGTATTTTCTGTATACCAGGGAGCTAGTTTCTTATGACAAATGTTTTTCGTTTTTAGGGGTGCAACTGCATCTAGGGTATTGTGCAAGGTTAAATTTAGTTCCTCAGTTAAGTGGTTAACTGATTTTTGTCCTCTGACGTCCTTGGGTAGGCAGAAGGGGTCTGGAAGGGCATCAATGAATTTTTGTGTTGTCTGAGAATTTATAGCACGACTTTTGATGCTCCTTGGTTGGGGTCTGAGCAGATTATTTGTTGCGATTGCAAACGTAATAAAATGGTGGTCCGATAGTCCAGGATTTTGTGGAAAAACATTAAGATCTACAACATTTATTCCATGGGACAAAACTAGGTCCAGAGTATGACTGTGGCAGTGAGTAGGTCCAGAGACATGTTGGACAAAACCCACTGAGTCGATAATGGCTCCGAAGGACTTTTGGAGTGGGTCTGTGGACTTCTCCATGTGAATATTAAAATCACCAAAAATTAGAATATGATCTGCTATGACTACAAGGTCTGATAGGAATTCAGGAAACTCAGAGAGGAACGCTGTATATGGCCCAGGAGGCCTGTAAACAGTAGCTATAAAAAGTGATTGAGTAGGCTGCATAGATTTCATGACTAGAAGCTCGAAAGATGAAAACGTCATTTATTTTTTTTTTTTTTTTTTTTTTTTTTTTTTTATTTTTTTTTTTTTTTTTTTTTTTTTTTTTTTTTTGTAAATTGAAATTTGCTATCGTAAATGTTAGCAACACCTCCGCCTTTGCGGGATGCACGGGGAATATGGTCACTAGTGTAACCAGGAGGTGAGGCCTCATTTAACACAGCAAATTCATCAGGCTTAAGCCATGTTTCAGTCAGGCCAATCACATCAAGATTATGATCAGTGATTAGTTCATTGACTATGACTGCCTTTGAAGTGAGGGATCTAACATTAAGTAACCCTATTTTGAGATGTGAGGTATCACGATCTCTTTCAATAATGGCAGGAATGGAGGAGGTCTTTATCCTAATAAGATTGCTAGGGTGGACACCACCATGTTTAGTTTTGCCCAACCTAGGTCGAGGCACAGACACAGTCTCAATGGGTATGGCTGAGCTGACTACACTGACTATACTATTGGCAGACTCCACTAAGCTGGCAGGTTGGCTAACAGCCTGCTGCCTGGCCTGCACCCTATTTCACTGTGGGGCTAAAGGAGTTAGAGCCCTATCTATGTTGGTAGATAAGAGGAGAGCACCCCTCCAGCTAGGATGGAGTCCGTCACTCCTCAGCAGGTCAGGCTTGATCCTGTTTGTGGGTGAGTCCCAGAAAGAGGGCCAATTATCCACAAATGTTATCTTTTGGGAGGGGCAGAAAACAGTTTTCAACCAGCGATTAAGTGCTGAGACTCTGCTGTAGAGCTCGTCACTTCCCCTAACTGGGAGGGGGCCAGAGACAATTACTCGATGCCGACACATCTTTCTAGCTGATTTACACGCTGAAGCTATGTTGCACTTGGTGACCTCTGACTGTTTCATCCTAACATCGTTGGTGCCGACGTGGATAACAATATCTCTATACTCTCTACACTCGCCAGTTTTAGCTTTAGCCAGCACCATCTTTAGATTAGCCTTAACGTCGGTAGCCCTGCCCCCTGGTAAACAGTGTATGATCGCTGGGTGATTCGTTTTAAGTCTAATACTGCGGGTAATGGAGTCGCCAATGACTAGGGTTTTCAATTTGTCAGAGCTAATGGTGGGAGCCTTCGGCGTCTCAGACCCCGTAACGGGAGGAGTAGAGACTAGAGAAGACTCAGACTCAGACTCCGACTCGCTACATAATGGGGAAAACCGGTTGAAGGTTTCTGTCGGCTGAATGAGCGACACCGGTTGAGCATTCCAACAGTATTTCCCTCCAGAAGCCATGAGAAAGTTGTCCGGCTGCAGGGACTGTGCGGGGGGAGTTATACTAACGTTACTGTCTGTACTTACTGGTGGCACAGACGCTGTTTCTTCCTTTCCTACACTGATAATACTCTTGCCTAACGATTGCGTCTGAAGCTGGGCTTGTAGCACAGCTATTCTCGCCGTAAGGCGAGAATTCTCCTGTATATTATGAGTACAGCGACTGCAATTAAAAGACATCATGTTAATGTTACTACTTAGCTTCGGCTGTTGAAGATGTTGATGAGCCATGTCCAGATAAAGCGTCCGGAGTGAAAAAGTTGAATAAGGGAAAAAAAGTTGCGATGGAAAAACGGAAAATAACGTAAAGTTGGCAGCTAAAACGCACAGGAAAATGACTCTTCTGTCTCGGGATAAACGTCCGGGGTGAAAAAGTTTAACGAAAAAAGATGAGTGAGGACAAAACTAAAAAGTTGGTAAATTTGTTGAACACAGAGATTGATTAAACGTTTATTAAAAGTAAAACGTGAATAGTTTGGCAGGTAGCCAAGTAGCAACAAACAGCAGAGCAGCACGGAGACAATGCGGAAGCGAGACGGAAGACCATATGACACAGTGTCTATCTAGACCATATGACCCAGTATCTATCTAGACCATATGACCCAGTGTCTATCTAGACCATATGACCCAGTATCTATCTAGACCATATGACCCAGTGTCTATCTAGATCTATCTAGACCATATGACACAGTGTCTATCTAGACCATATGACCCAGTGTCTATCTAGACCATATGACACAGTGTCTATCTAGACCATATGACCCAGTGTCTATCTAGACCATATGACCCAGTGTCTATCTAGACCATATGACACAGTGTCTATCTAGACCATATGACACAGTGTCTATCTAGACCATATGACCCAGTGTCTATCTAGACCATATGACCCAGTGTCTATCTAGATCATATGACCCAGTGTCTATCTAGACCATATGACCCAGTATCTATCTAGACCATATGACCCAGTGTCTATCTAGATCTATCTAGACCATATGACACAGTGTCTATCTAGACCATATGACCCAGTATCTATCTAGACCATATGACCCAGTGTCTATCTAGACCATATGACCCAGTATCTATCTAGACCATATGACCCAGTGTCTATCTAGATCTATCTAGACCATATGACACAGTGTCTATCTAGACCATATGACCCAGTGTCTATCTAGACCATATGACACAGTGTCTATCTAGACCATATGACACAGTATCTATCTAGACCATATGACCCAGTGTCTATCTAGACCATATGACACAGTGTCTATCTAGACCATATGACACAGTGTCTATCTAGACCATATGACACAGTGTCTATCTAGACCATATGACACAGTGTCTATCTAGACCATATGACCCAGTGTCTATCTAGACCATATGACCCAGTGTCTATCTAGACCATATGACCCAGTGTCTATCTAGACCATATGACCCAGTGTCTATCTAGACCATATGACCCAGTGTCTATCTAGACCATATGACACAGTATCTATCTAGACCATATGACACAGTGTCTATCTAGACCATATGACCCAGTGTCTATCTAGACCATATGACCCAGTGTCTATCTAGACCATATGACCCAGTGTCTATCTAGATCTATCTAGACCATATGACCCAGTGTCTATCTAGACCATATGACCCAGTGTCTATCTAGACCATATGACCCAGTGTCTATCTAGACCATATGACCCAGTGTCTATCTAGATCTATCTAGACCATATGACCCAGTGTCTATCTAGACCATATGACCCAGTGTCTATCTAGACCATATGACCCAGTGTCTATCTAGACCATATGACCCAGTGTCTATCTAGACCATATGACCCAGTATCTATCTAGACCATATGACACAGTGTCTATCTAGACCATATGACCCAGTGTCTATCTAGATATATCTAGACCATATGACACAGTGTCTATCTAGACCATATGACCCAGTGTCTATCTAGATCTATCTAGACCATATGACCCAGTGTCTATCTAGACCATATGACCCAGTGTCTATCTAGACCATATGACACAGTGTCTATCTAGACCATATGACCCAGTGTCTATCTAGACCATATGACACAGTATCTATCTAGACCATATGACCCAGTGTCTATCTAGACCATATGACCCAGTATCTATCTAGACCATATGACACAGTGTCTATCTAGACCATATGACCCAGTGTCTATCTAGACCATATGACCCAGTGTCTATCTAGATCTATCTAGACCATATGACCCAGTGTCTATCTAGACCATGACACAGTATCTATCTAGACCATATGACCCAGTGTCTATCTAGACCATATGACACAGTGTCTATCTAGACCATATGACCCAGTATCTATCTAGACCATATGACCCAGTGTCTATCTAGATCAGCTGGGTTCAGGCCTTATCCGTAATATTTTTCTTTCCCAACCATCTGCATAATGTGGGGCTGTAGCCTCTATGTCTGAAACAAAAACGAGCTTTTTGGTCTTAAAAATATAGGGTTAGGTATAAGATAAGAAGTGTGTTTAAGGTTAGGGTTAAGTTTAAAATATGATTTTATTATTGCAGAACTGCCGGCTATCCGGCCCTCAGTAGGTCCTGCCCTCTACTGGCGACGGAAAGAACAGCAGCTAGAAATGGTAATTTATTACATGATAAATACTATTAACTCTTCAGATGGAATACAATATTTGTAAATATACAATAATATAAAAATGAGCATCTAAGTAAAATAAGGCTATTTCTAAATCCATAGTTCCAACAGGAAATCCTTAAAGTTATCATGCTTATCAAGTAGGGTCATAGTTACAGAAAACACTGTTCAAGTAGATGTATTAAATACTAAGACATAAGTAAATAACAACATTAGGTAACACTAAGTAAGGACTTACATTCATAAACTACTCTCTTACTGAGAATCTTAAGAGTATAGTATATTTTAGTGGGTTGACCTAATAGAGTCTTTCTTCCATTACTGAAAACTGGCGTGTGGAAAAATGACCTGAAAATAATTAAAAAAGACAAATGTAGACAAAACAACAATTTCATGATGACAGGTGTATCATCAGTATTTCTTTCCATTGAGAATTGATAACGTAACCTAACCAGATAAAAATCCTGAACATGTTACATGACTTGGTATGCGGTGAAGTCAGTGGTTTGAAGCATTGGTGTGCAGTGATGTCAGCGACAGTGCTTTTCCAGCATGACGTCAGTGGGGTTTACCCAGACGGTTTACAAAAGGACCAGGATGACGTCACCATCAGCACTTAGCTAGAATCTCCTGGCAGCTCTTGTACACTTTGACCAGGCAGTTCAGCCTCGGTTTTGAACTCTGAAAGAGGAATGAAAAGGTAGACTATAATCAGACAGGTGAATGTAGAGGTGAGAAGGTCTTCAGCACAGGGTTAAAACTACATCAGTTCCAAAGTTTTTATTTTATTCGTTTTTTCATGTGAAGCACATTGCATTGCTTTCCATGTCTGAAATGTGATGTATAAACTAAGCTTGATTTGATTTAGTTAAGATACAGACATGCATTTTAAACAGTATGTTAGATCAATAACGCTCCCTGAAGTTCACCTGAAACAGAGGGACCACGCTAGACACTGCATCTGGCTCTGAGGGATCCTTCAGGAGGATGCACAGGTAGTAGATGACTCTTTGCTGAAACAAATGGGTTGAGAAAAGTCATCACAGGCACATCACAAGATACTCTATAATAATATATACCATTTAGCAGACGCTTTTATCCAAAGCGACTTACAGTCATGCGTGCATACATTTTTGACTGTCCAGCCAATCATCAACGGTTAAGATAAATTATAGCAGGATCCATCTAGCTTCATCTGAACAAGATTCAGTCAACAACTTTAGTGATGATGAAATCAACTGTGAACATGTAGCTTCATTGGCTGGATGAAACAAATAGCTCAATATTCTTCTATTTCCTCACCATGTGAATAGCTTCATTGATTACTATGTCTTTGATCTTGCCCATCTCTATGAAGTCTGTCGACTCCCTGCCGGAGGCGTAGCTAGAGGACACCTGGACACCCAGGGAACCAATGATGAGCAGCGTCTCATGGTCCACCTTCACAAAGTGGATGTGAACCATCATACCGACCAGGGTGATGATTATGGCACTGGAGAGAACGGCTGTGTTCTGGAGAGAGAAGAAGAGATTGGCATTGAAGTAATCTCTGTCGCTAGACTCAAGGTGCTCCGCATACAGCGACTGTGAGAAGAGACTAGCATTGCACTGATTGACCTACAACAGGCACACAACAAAAAAGAAATACTTAGTTATAGGTGTAGGTTAAATTATTAAATGATTAATCTAGCTTAGTGGGTTACCAACACTGGCCCTAAAGCGCTATAGGGGCACGCTTTTGTTCTAGCCCAGCACTAACACACCTGATACATCTACACAACCCCTGATGAGCAGTTGGTTGAAACAGATGTGTTAAGTGTTGGGCAGGAACAAAAGCCTGTACACCCAGTAGCTTCCAGGAGCAGGATTGTTGCGCACTGACGCAGGTGCCAGTGGATATCTAGAGGGAGTTCCAAATGGCACCCTATACCCATTTGACCCTATTCCTTATATAGTGCACTACATTTCACGAGAACCCCATGGGCCATGGTGAAAAGGGTGCCATTTGGGACTCAAGCCAGCCCTAGTGTCCTTACCTCAGTGACGAAGAATATGATGTAGGCCGTTAGCCAGACAGCGCAAGTGTACACCATCACTCTGCCTATGGATACTTTAGCCGAGCTAACCGTGAACTCCCGGCAGAAACCCGAGTGCCTTTGACACTCCAGAGAGATGGCCTTGCCGTCGATGTCGGTGTAGGTTTCATCTTCCATACTGTACTGCTGGTCACCGTTCTGCATAAGATCTGGATTATTGGATATCAATAGCTGGAACTGGTGATGTCTAGCTAGCTATCTTCTAACTACTGTAGGCTAAATCTAACGTATTCAGTGAGTAGTCAGCTACTAGCTAGCTAACAATGTGGAGACTGAAAAAAAACCGAAACAATAATGAACATATTTTCATTCGCTGCTGGTTTACTTCAAAGCTAGCAAATAAATGAATCCGGAATGTACTTCCTCTCAGTATTGACTCTTAGTTGCAAAAAAAAACTAGGACAACATCGATGGGAAAAACCTCTGTTGACCTAACTGGCAAGCTACAAACTTTGAGGTGCATTGTGGGGAATGACATCGATTCAAAGCAACAACACTACGAGTATTACTACACTTCCCAGGATGCTTCGCGGTCTCTAACCTTTGACCTCTGGATGAAAACAAGCCGATCAGCTGATGAAACTGTGAACAACATCTAGCTGTTGGGCAGCGAAATTATCCTAGCTAACAAGATATAAAAAAAAAAATAACGGCATCTTTGTGATTGACACTGCATACCATGTTTGTCTATTAAAAGAGTATTGCGTTTTTTTGTGTGTAGAAGGTGAAGGAACTTTCTTAGGTTACGAAACAACTGGGCAAACTAGCTAGCTGCTTGTACTAGGCTACTAGCTAGGATAATCTTGTTGGCTTGATGGGGGTTGGCTCTTGAGAAATGGGTCGTTTCAGTTGATGTAGAGTAACTGACAAATATGTAAGTGTTTTCTTTTGATATCGGCGGATTTGTTGATGTTTTTGTACAGAGTTACCGTTGCCAATTTCTACTGTCAAATTTGCTTAGCCAACAACAACAGCTAAACAAACACTAGGCTATCTAACGTTAGCTAATAACAATGTTATTGCTGGTTGACAGCTATCGATTGCTTGCAGGTGGGGCTAGCTGTATGTCTGGACATGTATGCAGGAAATCGTTGTGATTGTTTTGCTGACAGACAGGCAGATCTGTAATTTAGTCATTTGATGACATATGGCTATGTCAAAGTGATCTGTCACAGTTCATTTTGAATATTGATCTGCTAAGTGTTTTGGGGAATATAGAAGAGGCACCACTACCATAAAGAAGAAAACATTTAAATATTCAACACCTTATATACTATAGCCATAAACCTATTCTACATCAGTTTGGTTTCGCAATCCTAGTGCAGTATTAGACTCTTCAGCCACAGTTCCTCAGGCACAGGTTATCGGCTTAAAAGCGCACTTGTTAGCAGCACCACACCGAGGGTGATTATTATGAGTGGTCAAGGTCCGTCAGTAGATAAGGGGATAAACACCATCCTGGTGTGTCAGGAGAGCTACGCCTGCGGCGGATCGGACGAGGCCGCGTTCGAATGCGACGAGTGCGGAAGCCTGCAGTGCGTCCGCTGCGAGTTCGAGCTCCATCGCCAGGAACGCATGAGGGACCATGACAGGGTCCGCATCGCCTCCGGACACGTTCCATTCTGTGACTCCTGTAAGAAGGACAACAGCGGCTGTGGGGTGAACGGGGGTAGGCTGAGGGCGGTGGTGCGCTGCCAGGGCTGTAAGATTAACCTCTGTCCGGACTGCCAGAAGCGGACCCACAGCGGAGTGAATAAGAGAAAGCACCCCGTGACCCCCTACCCTCCTCCGGTGAAAGCCCAGGATAGTAGCCTGGATGGAGGGGAGATGGAGGCCCTCAAAGCCAAACTGGAGAAGGTGTGCAGTTTCTTACTGGTGGATGAGAAGGAGGAGATTCAGGTGAGTGATGTATTGTGTGCATCCCAAATGGCACCCTATTCCCTATATAGTGTACTTATTTTGACCAGGCCCCATAGAGTCATAAACAGCCCTCTAACCGTAGACACTAATCACTAGGAACTTGTGTAGATCTGAAAAGATTGGATGATAGATATAAGCCAGTTTGCAATGGACAGGCTATCTGTATGAAACGCCAAGGAGAAATATCTGAAATAATTATCATTCGATTCGGATTGCAGGACTGCCGGCTGTCCAAGCAAATATTGGTTAAGAAGGCCAATAATAGTGTGAGTGCCAGTCTTTGTGCAATCATGCCAACTCCTTGTCACTCATTGACATGTCAATGAGCAATGGAGTTGGCAAGCGCACAAACAGATCTGGGACCAGGCTAGGCCGATACTCTGTCGGGTGAGGAAAGTACTTTTACCACAGACTGACCTCTGTTGTATTGAATCTCTAGTTGAAGGATGAGGAAGACTTTGTGCGCCGGCTGGACTGCAGGCCAGAGGAACTCCTCAAGGTGGTGTCTATATTTGGAAACACGGGGGAGGGGAAGTCCCACACCCTGAACCATACCTTCTTCCTGGGGCGGGAGGTGTTCCAGACGTCCCCCACCCAGGAGTCATGCACCGTGGGAGTCTGGGCTGCCATGGACCCCATCCACAGGGTGGTGGTGATCGACACAGAGGGACTGCTGGGGGCAGGTACGGTATTAAACATGTCTAATTGGGGCACAGGAGCTGGACAAATACACCGAGCAAAGCAGTGTGTGCTTATTTACTGCTGATGGGGGCTAGAAACAACAGCATGGCTTCGACTGACATCTGATTGGTCACAAAACCTTGTATCAAAATACTAGACTAGAGTATCACTTGTCTGTTGAGGGGAAAGCGGTGTGTCTGTTGAGGGGAAAAGCGGTGTGTCTGTTGAGGGGAAAGCTGTGTGTCTGTTGAGGGGAAAGCATTGTGTCTGTTGAGGGGAAAAGCGGTGTGTCTGTTGAGGTGAAAGCTGTGTGTCTGTTGAGGGGAAAGCTGTGTGTCTGTTGAGGGGAAAGCTGTGTGTCTGTTGAGGGGAAAGCGGTGTGTCTGTTGAGGGGAAAAGCGGTGTGTCTGTTGAGGTGAAAGCTGTGTGTCTGTTGAGGGGAAAGCTGTGTGTCTGTTGAGGGGAAAGCTGTGTGTCTGTTGAGGGGAAAGCGGTGTGTCTGTTGAGGGGAAAGCTGTGTGTCTGTTGAGGGGAAAGCATTGTGTCTGTTGAGGGGAAAAGCGGTGTGTCTGTTGAGGTGAAAGCTGTGTGTCTGTTGAGGGGAAAGCTGTGTGTCTGTTGAGGGGAAAGCTGTGTGTCTGTTGAGGGGAAAGCGGTGTGTCTGTTGAGGGGAAAGCTGTGTGTCTGTTCAGGGGAAAGCGGTGTGTCTGTTGAGGGGAAAGCTGTGTGTCTGTTCAGGGGAAAGCGGTGTGTCTGTAGAGGGGAAAGCGGTGTGTCTGTTGAGGGGAAAGCTGTGTGTCTGTTGAGGGGAACGCAGTGTGTCTGTTCAGGGGAAAGCAGTGTGTCTGTTCAGGGGAAAGCAGTGTGTCTGTTCAGGGGAAAGCGGTGTGTCTGTTGAGGGGAAAGCTGTGTGTCTGTTCAGGGGAAAGCGGTGTGTCTGTTCAGGGGAAAGCGGTGTGTCTGTTGAGGGGAAAGCTGTGTGTCTGTTGAGGGGAAAGCTGTGTGTCTGTTGAGGGGAAAGCGGTGTGTCTGTTCAGGGGAAAGCAGTGTGTCTGTTGAGGGGAAAGCAGTGTGTCTGTTCAGGGGAAAGCTGTGTGTCTGTTGAGGGGAAAGCGGTGTGTCTGTTGAGGGGAAAGCGGTGTGTCTGTTCAGGGGAAAGCAGTGTGTCTGTTGAGGGGAAAGCAGTGTGTCTGTTGAGGGGAAAGCGGTGTGTCTGTTCAGGGGAAAGCAGTGTGTCTGTTGAGGGGAAAGCAGTGTGTCTGTTCAGGGGAAAGCTGTGTGTCTGTTGAGGGGAAAGCGGTGTGTCTGTTGAGGGGAAAGCTGTGTGTCTGTTGAGGGGAAAGCTGTGTGTCTGTTCAGGGGAAAGCTGTGTGTCTGTTGAGGGGAAAGCGGTGTGTCTGTTGAGGGGAAAGCAGTTTGTCTGTTGAGGGGAAAGCAGTGTGTCTGTTCAGGGGAAAGCTGTGTGTCTGTTCAGGGGAAAGCAGTGTGTCTGTTGAGGGGAAAGCGGTGTGTCTGTTGAGGGGAAAGCGGTGTGTCTGTTGAGGGGAAAGCAGTGTGTCTGTTGAGGGGAAAGTTGTGTGTCTGTTGAGGGGAAAGCGGTGTGTCTGTTCAGGGGAAAGCTGTGTGTCTGTTGAGGGGAAAGCGGTGTGTCTGTTGAGGGGAAAGTTGTGTGTCTGTTGAGGGGAAAGCGGTGTGTCTGTTCAGGGGAAAGCTGTGTGTCTGTTGAGGGGAAAGCGGTGTGTCTGTTGAGGGGAAAGCGGTGTGTCTGTTGAGGGGAAAGCTGTGTGTCTGTTGAGGGGAAAGCGGTGTGTCTGTTCAGGGGAAAGCTGTGTGTCTGTTGAGGGGAAAGCGGTGTGTCTGTTGAGGGGAAAGCGGTGTGTCTGTTGAGGGGAAAGCAGTTTGTCTGTTGAGGGGAAAGCAGTGTGTCTGTTCAGGGGAAAGCTGTGTGTCTGTTCAGGGGAAAGCAGTGTGTCTGTTGAGGGGAAAGCAGTTTGTCTGTTCAGGGGAAAGCTGTGTGTCTGTTGAGGGGAAAGCAGTGTGTCTGTTGAGGGGAAAGTTGTGTGTCTGTTGAGGGGAAAGCGGTGTGTCTGTTCAGGGGAAAGCTGTGTGTCTGTTGAGGGGAAAGCGGTGTGTCTGTTGAGGGGAAAGCTGTGTGTCTGTTGAGGGGAAAGCTGTGTGTCTGTTGAGGGGAAAGCGGTGTGTCTGTTGAGGGGAAAGCTGTGTGTCTGTTGAGGGGAAAGCTGTGTGTCTGTTGAGGGGAAAGCTGTGTGTCTGTTGAGGGGAAAGCTGTGTGTCTGTTGAGGGGAAAGCGGTGTGTCTGTTGAGGGGAAAGCCTAAAGGCCTTTGATTAAGATCACGTTGGGAGCACTAACCAGTCAGCAGACATCTGCTAACAATTCCCCTTCCTCTCTACTGTTTCCCACCTAGGATCCAATCAGGGCCAGCGTACCCGGCTGCTCCTCAAAGTCCTTGCCGTCTCCGACCTCGTCATCTACCGTACCCACGCCGACCGTCTCCACGAGGACATGTTCAGTTTCCTAGGTGACGCTTCGGAAGCCTATCTGAAGCACTTCACCAGGGAGCTGAAGGCCACCACGGCCCGGTGTGGCCTGGACGTCCCTCTGTCCACTCTGGGACCAGCTGTTATTATCTTCCATGAGACCGTCCACACCAAACTACTGGGATCAGGTAGGTGGTTCTGGTTGGCGTTTAGCCTGAGTGCCAGTCTGTTTGTGCTGTCATGCCAACTCCTTGTATGTCATGCCAATGGAGTTGGCAAAAGCACAAACAGATCTAGGACCAGGCAAGTCAGCACAATCAGTTATCAGTAAAGTTAGAATGGACCAGAACCATGTATACAGAGACAAACTGCAGGGATCAGGTTGGGGGTCAAGGGTCAGGGGCTGAGACAGAGACAAACTGCTGGGATCAGGTTGGGGGTCAAAGGTCAGGGGCTGAGACAGAGACAGAGACAAACTGCTGGGATCAGGTTGGGGGTCAAGGGTCAGGGGCTGAGACAGAGACAGAGACAAACTGCTGGGATCAGGTTGGGGTCAAAGGTCAGGGGCTGAGACAGAGACAGAGACAAACTGCAGGGATCAGGTTGGGGGTCAAGGGTCAGGGGCTGAGACAGAGACAAACTGCTGGGATCAGGTTGGGGGTCAAAGGTCAGGGGCAGAGACAGACAAACTGCTGGGATCAGGTTGGGGATCAGGGGCTGAGACAGAGACAAACTGCTGGGATCAGGTTGGGGATCAGGGGCTGAGACAGAGACAAACTGCTGGGATCAGGTTGGGGGTCAAAGGTCAGGGGCTGAGACAGAGACAAACTGCTGGGATCAGGTTGGGGGTCAAAGGTCAGGGGCTGAGACAGAGACAGAGACAAACTGCTGGGATCAGGTTGGGGATCAGGGGCTGAGACAGAGACAAACTGCTGGGATCAGGTTGGGGGTCAAAGGTCAGGGGCTGAGACAGAGACAGAGACAAACTGCTGGGATCAGGTTGGGGGTCAAGGGTCAGGGGCTGAGACAGAGACAGAGACAAACTGCTGGGATCAGGTTGGGGTCAAAGGTCAGGGGCTGAGACAGAGACAGAGACAAACTGCAGGGATCAGGTTGGGGGTCAAAGGTCAGGGGCTGAGACAGAGACAGAGACAAACTGCTGGGATCAGGTTGGGGGTCAAAGGTCAGGGGCTGAGACAGAGACAGAGACAAACTGCTGGGATCAGGTTGGGGGTCAAAGGTCAGGGGCTGAGACAGAGACAGAGACAAACTGCTGGGATCAGGTTGGGGGTCAGGGGCTGAGACAGAGATAGAGGCCGTAGCAGGATTGTCGTCAATTCAGTTTTCAGTTTAGAAAGTGGAAATAACTTGTCATAGCTTAGTGCATTCACCTCTACTTACAATCATCACTTTCTAACATCAAGACTGTCTTCCCCTCTTCTCTCTTCCTCATCCACCACTCTCTCTCTCTCTCTCCCCCTCTCTCCCCTACATCTCTCTCTCCCCCTCTCTCCTCTACATCTCTCTCCTCCCTCTCTCTCTCTCTCTCCCCCTCTCTCCTCTACATCTCTCTCTCCCTCTCTCTCCTCTACATCTCTCTCTGAAACGCCAAGGAGAAATATCTGAAATAATTATCATTCGATTCGGATTGCAGGACTGCCGGCTGTCCAAGCAAGGGCTATCCCCCTCTCTCCTCTACATCTCTCTCTCTCCCCCTCTCCTCTACATCTCTCTCCCCCTCTCTCCTCTACATCTCTCTCCCCCTCTCTCCTCTACATCTCTCTCCCACTCTCTCCTCTACATCTCTCTCCCACTCTCTCCTCTACATCTCTCTCCCCCTCTCTCCTCTACATCTCTCTCTCCCCCTCTCTCCTCTACATCTCTCCCCCCTCTCTCCTCTACATCTCTCTCCCCCTCTCTCCTCTACATCTCTCTCCCCCTCTCTCCTCTACATCTCTCTCTCCCCCTCTCTCCTCTACATCTCTCCCCCCTCTCTCCTCTACATCTCTCTCCCCCTCTCTCCTCTACATCTCTCTCCCCCTCTCTCCTCTACATCTCTCTCCCACTCTCTCCTCTACATCTCTCTCCCACTCTCTCCTCTACATCTCTCTCCCCCTCTCTCCTCTACATCTCTCTCTCCCCCTCTCTCCTCTACATCTCTCCCCCCTCTCTCCTCTACATCTCTCTCCCCCTCTCTCCTCTACATCTCTCTCCCCCTCTCTCCTCTACATCTCTCTCTCCCCCTCTCTCCTCTACATCTCTCCCCCCTCTCTCCTCTACATTTCTCTCTCTCCCCCTCCTCTTCATCTCTCTCTCCCCCTCTCTCCTCTTCATCTCTCTCCCCCCTCTCTCTCTACATTTCTCTCTCTCTCCCTCTCTCCTCTACATCTCTCTCTCCCCCTCTCTCCTCTTCATCTCTCTCTCCCCCCTCTCTCCTCTTCATCTCTCTCTCTCCCTCTCTCCTCTTCATCTCTCTCTCTCCCTCTCTCCTCTACATTTCTCTCTCTCTCTCTCTCCCTCTCTCCTCTTCATCTCTCTCTCTCCCTCTCTCCTCTACATTTCTCTCTCTCTCTCTCTCCCTCTCTCATCTACATCTCTCTCTCTCCCCCTCTCTCCAGACAAGCCATCAGAGTCTGCAGAGCGTCTGCTCCAGGAGCGTTTCAGGAAGCTGGGTCTGTTTCCCGAGGCCTTCAGCTCCATCCAGTACCGCGGGACTCGAACCTACAACCCCCCGACAGATTTCAGTGGTCTGCTGCGGAGCCTGGAGCAACAGCTAGACAACACCACCACCCGCTCACCACGCTCCGCCAGCGTCATATACAGGGCCCTGCAGGTTGGTGTCAGCGTCATATACAGGGCCCTGCAGGTTGGTGTCAGCATTATATACAGGGCCCTGCAGGTTGGTGTCAGCGTTATATACAGGGCCCTGCAGGTTGGTGTCAGCATTATATACAGGGCCCTGCAGGTTGGTGTCAGCGTTATATACAGGGCCCTGCAGGTTGGTGTCAGCGTTATATACAGGGTCCTGCAGGTTGGTGTCAGCGTTATATACAGGGCCTTGCAGGTTGGTGTCAGCATTATATACAGGGCCCTGCAGGTTGGTGTCAGCGTTATATACAGGGCCCTGCAGGTTGGTGTCAGCGTTATATACAGGGCCCTGCAGGTTGGTGTCAGCGTCATATACAGGGCCCTGCAGGTTGGTGTCAGCGTTATATACAGGGCCCTGCAGGTTGGTGTCAGCGTTATATACAGGGCCCTGCAGGTTGGTGTCAGCGTTATATACAGGGCCCTGCAGGTTGGTGTCAGCGTTATATACAGGGCCCTGCAGGTTGGTGTCAGCGTTATATACAGGGCCCTGCAGGTTGGTGTCAGCGTTATATACAGGGCCCTGCAGGTTGGTGTCAGCGTTATATACAGGGCCCTGCAGGTTGGTGTCAGCGTTATATACAGGGCCCTGCAGGTTGGTGTCAGCGTTATATACAGGGCCCTGCAGGTTGGTGTCAGCGTTATATACAGGGCCCTGCAGGTTGGTGTCAGCGTTATATACAGGGCCCTGCAGGTTGGTGTCAGCGTTATATACAGGGCCCTGCAGGTTGGTGTCAGCGTTATATACAGGGCCCTGCAGGTTGGTGTCAGCGTTATATACAGGGCCCTGCAGGTTGGTGTCAGCGTTATATACAGGGCCCTGCAGGTTGGTGTCAGCGTTATATACAGGGCCCTGCAGGTTGGTGTCAGCGTTATATACAGGGCCATGCAGGTTGGTGTCAGCGTTATATACAGGGCCCTGCAGGTTGGTGTCAGCGTTATATACAGGGCCCTGCAGGTTGGTGTCAGCGTTATATACAGGGCCCTGCAGGTTGGTGTCAGCGTTATATACAGGGCCCTGCAGGTTGGTGTCAGCGTTATATACAGGGCCCTGCAGGTTGGTGTGTGTGTGTCTCTGTGTGTGTGTGTGTGTGTGTGTGTGTGTGTAAACAATTCATGAACCTGTCAACACCTGTTGCAAAGCTCTCGCTTTCTCTCTCTCTCTCTCTCTCCCTCCCTACTCTCTCCCCCCCACCTCTCTTCCTCCCTCCCTCCCTCTCTCCCCTCTAGGCCCTGAGTGAACGTTTCAGTGGGGATATCCCAGAAGAGCACCTGGCCAGTAACTCTTTCTTCCCTGATGAGTACTTCACCTGCTCCTCTATCTGTCTCAGCTGTGGGTGTGTATCTGACCGTGCCTCCATCTGTGTCCTCTGTTTCCAGTTCTGCTTTCTATTACAGTTCAATATTGACCTTTTTGTGTTATAATTGACATTGTAAATTAGCCTTAGCTGTGTAATGGCTCACTCTAACTCCACTCAGTTTACACTAATGCTTTCTATTATTGGTATTTTGTTATTACATGGTTAATGTGTATTACTTTGGAGTTGCATAGTTATTACATATCGGTAGTAATTACCTGATTATTACACTAAATAGCATCTCAAACAGGTTTGAACAATAATATCCTAGTTTTCTACGTAAGTCTTCAGCCGTAATGATTCTCTGCCTTCCTGTCAGGTCTGGCACAGTGATAACGTAGTAATTAAACACTGGCTGTAAGAACAGCACAGTGATAACGTAGTAATTAAACACTGGCTGTAAGAACAGCACAGTGATAACGTAGTAATTAAACACTGGCTGTAAGAACAGCACAGTGATAACGTAGTAATTAAACACTGGCTGTAAGAACAGCACAGTGATAACGTACAGTGAGGGGAAAAAAGTATTTGATCCCCTGCTGATCTTGTACGTTTGCCCACTGACGAAGACATGATCAGTCTTTAATTTTAATGGTAGGTTTATTTGAACAGTGAGAGACAGAATAACAACAACAAAATCTAGAAAAACACATGTCAAAAATGTCATAAATTGATTTGCATTTCAATGAGGGAAATAAGTATTTGACCCCCTCTCAATCAGAAAAATGTCTGGCTCCCAGGTGTCTTTTATGCAGGTAACGAGCTGAGATTAGGAGCACACTCTTAAAGGGAGTGCTCCTAATCTCAGTTTGTTACCTGTATAAAAGACACCTGTCCACAGAAGCAATCAATCAATCAGATTCCAAACTCTCCACCATGGCCAAGACCAAAGAGCTCTCCAAGGATGTCAGGGACAAGATTGTAGACCTACACAAGGCTGGAATGGGCTACAAGACCATCGCCAAGCAGCTTGGTGAGAAGGTGACAACAGTTGGTGCGATTATTCGCAAATGGAAGAAACACAAAATAACTGTCAATCTCCCTCGGCCTTGGGCTCCATGCAAGATCTCACCTCATGGAGTTGCAATGCTCATGAGAATGGTGAGGAATCAGCCCAGAACTACATGGGAGGATCTTGTCAATGATCTCAAGGCAGCTGGGACCATAGTCACCAATTGGTAACACACTACGCCGTGAAGGACTGAAATCCTGCAGCGCCCGCAAGGTCCCCCTGCTCAAGAAAGCACATATACAGGGCCGTCTGAAGTTTGCCAATGAACATCTGAATGATTCAGAGGAGAACTGGGTGAAAGTGTTGTCGTCAGATGTGACCAAAATCGAGCTCTTTGCCATCAACTCAACTCGCCGTGTTTGGAGGAGGTGGAATGCTGCCTATGACCCCAAGAACACCATCCCCACCGTCAAACATGGAGGTGGAAACATTATGCTTTGGGGCTGTTTTTCTGCTAAGGGGACAGGACAACTTCACCGCATCAAAGGGACGATGGACGGGGCAATGTACCGTCAAATCTTGGGTGAGAACCTCCTTCCCTCAGCGAGGGCATTGAAAATGGGTTGTGGATGGGTATTCCAGCATGACTAAGACCCAAAACACACGGCCAAGGCAACAAAGGAGTGGCTCAAGAAGAAGCACATTAAGGCCCTGGAGTGGCCTAGCCAGTCTCCAGACCTTAATCCCATACAAAATCTGTGGAGGGAGCTGAAGGTTCAAGTTGCCAAACGTCAGCCTCGAAACCTTAATGACTTGGAGAAGCTCTGCAAAGAGAAGTGGGACAAAATCCGTCCTGAGATGTGTGCAAGTGCAAACCTGGTGGCCAACTACAAGAAACGTCTGACCACTGTGATTGCCAACAAGGGTTTTGCCACCAAGTACTAAGTCATGTTTTGCAGAGGGGTCAAATACTTATTTCCCTCATTAAAATGCAAATCAATTTATAACATTTTTGACATGCGTTTTTCTGGATTTTGTTGTTGTTATTCTGTCTCTCAATGTTCAAATAAACCTACCATTAAAACGATAGACTGATCATGTCTTTGTCAGTGGGCAAACGTACAAAATCAGCAGGGGATCAAATCCTTTTTTCCCTCACTGTAGTAATGAACCACTGTGTACCAACCCTCTTCCTGTCAGGTCTGGCTGTAAGAACAGTATGAACCATCTGAAGGAGGAAGTGGACCACGAGGCTAAACACCGCTGTCACTACTCTGCTCAGAATGACAACCGTATCTACACTTGTAAGGTAGGAACACACACGTACACACACACACACACACACACACACACACACACACACACACACATACACATACATACACACATACATACACACACACTCTCTCACACACACACATACATACACACACACTCTCTCACACACACACACACACGCGCACACACACGTTAGTTAGTCTTCTGAACTGAATGTCTGTACTCCGCTCCTCAGGCGTGCTATGAGGGAGGGAAGGAGGTGATTGTGGTTCCCAAGACGACAGCCTCCTCTGACTCTCCCTGGTTTGGTCTGGCCATCTACGCCTGGTCAGGGTGAGTACTGGTCTATCAGAAAGTAGTGCACTACATAGGGAATAGGGTGCCATTTGGGACGCATCCCTGGTCTGGTCCTTCAGAATGAAGGGAGGAAGCTATTTAGTCTGTATCATCGTATGAAAGGCTGTGGAATAAAGGAGAATAATGATACAATCACCTTTAAGAGGTTTGAGACCAACAGGTAGAAGCTGTTTAAACGCTATCTGCTGTCACTGGCCGAACTGTAGTGTGGTTCGCTTGTATGTGAAGTAGTGGTGTTGTTGTTTACAGGTATGTGATAGAGTGAACTGAAGTAGTGGTGTTGTTGTTTACAGGTATGTGATAGAGTGAACTGAAGTAGTGGTGTTGTTGTTTACAGGTATGTGATAGAGTGAACTGAAGTAGTGGTGTTGTTGTTTACAGGTATGTGATAGAGTGAACTGAAGTAGTGGTGTTGTTGTTGTTTACAGGTATGTGATAGAGTGAACTGAAGTAGTGGTGTTGTTGTTGTTTACAGGTATGTGATAGAGTGAACTGAAGTAGTGGTGTTGTTGTTTACAGGTATGTGATAGAGTGAACTGAAGTAGTGGTGTTGTTGTTTACAGGTATGTGATAGAGTGAACTGAAGTAGTGTTGTTGTTGTTTACAGGTATGTGATAGAGTGAACTAAAGTGGTGTTGTTGTTTACAGGTATGTGATAGAGTGAACTGAAGTAGTGGTGTTGTTGTTGTTTACAGGTATGTGATAGAGTGAACTGAAGTAGTGGTGTTGTTGTTGTTTACAGGTATGTGATAGAGTGAACTGAAGTAGTGGTGTTGTTTACAGGTATGTGATAGAGTGAACTGAAGTAGTGGTGTTGTTGTTGTTTACAGGTATGTGATAGAGTGAACTAAAGTGGTGTTGTTGTTTACAGGTATGTGATAGAGTGAACTGAAGTAGTGTTGTTGTTGTTTACAGGTATGTGATAGAGTGAACTGAAGTAGTGTTGTTGTTGTTTACAGGTATGTGATAGAGTGAACTGAAGTAGTGTTGTTGTTGTTTACAGGTATGTGATAGAGTGAACTGAAGTAGTGGTGTTGTTGTTGTTTACAGGTATGTGATAGAGTGAACTGAAGTGTTGTTGTTGTTTACAGGTATGTGATAGAGTGAACTGAAGTAGTGGTGTTGTTGTTTACAGGTATGTGATAGAGTGAACTGAAGTAGTGGTGTTGTTGTTGTTTACAGGTATGTGATAGAGTGAACTGAAGTAGTGGTGTTGTTGTTGTTTACAGGTATGTGATAGAGTGAACTGAAGTAGTGGTGTTGTTGTTGTTTACAGGTATGTGATAGAGTGAACTGAAGTAGTGGTGTTGTTGTTGTTTACATGTATGTGATAGAGTGAACTGAAGTAGTGTTGTTGTTTACAGGTATGTGATAGAGTGAACTGAAGTAGTGGTGTTGTTGTTGTTTACAGGTATGTGATAGAGTGAACTAAAGTGGTGTTGTTGTTTACAGGTATGTGATAGAGTTAACTGAAGTAGTGTTGTTGTTGTTTACAGGTATGTGATAGAGTGAACTGAAGTAGTGTTGTTGTTGTTTACAGGTATGTGATAGAGTGAACTGAAGTAGTGTTGTTGTTGTTTACAGGTATGTGATAGAGTGAACTGAAGTAGTGGTGTTGTTGTTGTTTACAGGTATGTGATAGAGTGAACTGAAGTGTTGTTGTTGTTTACAGGTATGTGATAGAGTGAACTGAAGTAGTGGTGTTGTTGTTTACAGGTATGTGATAGAGTGAACTGAAGTAGTGGTGTTGTTGTTGTTTACAGGTATGTGATAGAGTGAACTGAAGTGGTGGTGTTGTTGTTTACAGGTATGTGATAGAGTGAACTGAAGTAGTGGTGTTGTTGTTGTTTACAGGTATGTGATAGAGTGAACTGAAGTAGTGGTGTTGTTGTTTACAGGTATGTGATAGAGTGAACTGAAGTAGTGGTGTTGTTGTTGTTTACAGGTATGTGATAGAGTGAACTGAAGTAGTGGTGTTGTTGTTTACAGGTATGTGATAGAGTGAACTGAAGTAGTGGTGTTGTTGTTTACAGGTATGTGATAGAGTGAACTGAAGTAGTGGTGTTGTTGTTTACAGGTATGTGATAGAGTGAACTGAAGTAGTGGTGTTGTTGTTGTTTACAGGTATGTGATAGAGTGAACTGAAGTAGTGGTGTTGTTGTTGTTTACAGGTATGTGATAGAGTGAACTGAAGTGGTGGTGTTGTTGTTGTTTACAGGTATGTGATAGAGTGAACTGAAGTAGTGGTGTTGTTGTTTACAGGTATGTGATAGAGTGAACTGAAGTAGTGGTGGTGTTGTTTACAGGTATGTGATAGAGTGAACTGAAGTAGTGGTGTTGTTGTTTACAGGTATGTGATAGAGTGAACTGAAGTAGTGGTGTTGTTGTTTACAGGTATGTGATAGAGTGAACTGAAGTAGTGGTGTTGTTGTTTACAGGTATGTGATAGAGTGAACTGAAGTAGTGGTGTTGTTGTTGTTTACAGGTATGTGATAGAGTGAACTGAAGTAGTGGTGTTGTTGTTGTTTACAGGTATGTGATAGAGTGAACTGAAGTAGTGGTGTTGTTGTTTACAGGTATGTGATAGAGTGAACTGAAGTAGTGGTGTTGTTGTTTACAGGTATGTGATAGAGTGAACTGAAGTAGTGTTGTTGTTGTTTACAGGTATGTGATAGAGTGAACTGAAGTAGTGGTGGTGTTGTTTACAGGTATGTGATAGAGTGAACTGAAGTAGTGGTGTTGTTGTTGTTTACAGGTATGTGATAGAGTGAACTGAAGTAGTGGTGTTGTTGTTGTTTACAGGTATGTGATAGAGTGAACTGAAGTAGTGGTGTTGTTGTTGTTTACAGGTATGTGATAGAGTGAACTGAAGTAGTGGTGTTGTTTACAGGTATGTGATAGAGTGAACTGAAGTAGTGGTGTTGTTGTTGTTTACAGGTATGTGATAGAGTGAACTAAAGTGGTGTTGTTGTTTACAGGTATGTGATAGAGTGAACTGAAGTAGTGTTGTTGTTGTTTACAGGTATGTGATAGAGTGAACTGAAGTAGTGTTGTTGTTGTTTACAGGTATGTGATAGAGTGAACTGAAGTAGTGTTGTTGTTGTTTACAGGTATGTGATAGAGTGAACTGAAGTAGTGGTGTTGTTGTTGTTTACAGGTATGTGATAGAGTGAACTGAAGTGTTGTTGTTGTTTACAGGTATGTGATAGAGTGAACTGAAGTAGTGGTGTTGTTGTTTACAGGTATGTGATAGAGTGAACTGAAGTAGTGGTGTTGTTGTTGTTTACAGGTATGTGATAGAGTGAACTGAAGTAGTGGTGTTGTTGTTGTTTACAGGTATGTGATAGAGTGAACTGAAGTAGTGGTGTTGTTGTTGTTTACAGGTATGTGATAGAGTGAACTGAAGTAGTGGTGTTGTTGTTGTTTACATGTATGTGATAGAGTGAACTGAAGTAGTGTTGTTGTTTACAGGTATGTGATAGAGTGAACTGAAGTAGTGGTGTTGTTGTTGTTTACAGGTATGTGATAGAGTGAACTAAAGTGGTGTTGTTGTTTACAGGTATGTGATAGAGTGAACTGAAGTAGTGTTGTTGTTGTTTACAGGTATGTGATAGAGTGAACTGAAGTAGTGTTGTTGTTGTTTACAGGTATGTGATAGAGTGAACTGAAGTAGTGTTGTTGTTGTTTACAGGTATGTGATAGAGTGAACTGAAGTAGTGGTGTTGTTGTTGTTTACAGGTATGTGATAGAGTGAACTGAAGTGTTGTTGTTGTTTACAGGTATGTGATAGAGTGAACTGAAGTAGTGGTGTTGTTGTTTACAGGTATGTGATAGAGTGAACTGAAGTAGTGGTGTTGTTGTTGTTTACAGGTATGTGATAGAGTGAACTGAAGTGGTGGTGTTGTTGTTTACAGGTATGTGATAGAGTGAACTGAAGTAGTGGTGTTGTTGTTGTTTACAGGTATGTGATAGAGTGAACTGAAGTAGTGGTGTTGTTGTTTACAGGTATGTGATAGAGTGAACTGAAGTAGTGGTGTTGTTGTTTACAGGTATGTGATAGAGTGAACTGAAGTAGTGGTGTTGTTGTTTACAGGTATGTGATAGAGTGAACTGAAGTAGTGGTGTTGTTGTTGTTTACAGGTATGTGATAGAGTGAACTGAAGTAGTGGTGTTGTTGTTGTTTACAGGTATGTGATAGAGTGAACTGAAGTGGTGGTGTTGTTGTTGTTTACAGGTATGTGATAGAGTGAACTGAAGTAGTGGTGTTGTTGTTTACAGGTATGTGATAGAGTGAACTGAAGTAGTGGTGGTGTTGTTTACAGGTATGTGATAGAGTGAACTGAAGTGGTGGTGTTGTTGTTTACAGGTATGTGATAGAGTGAACTGAAGTGGTGGTGTTGTTGTTTACAGGTATGTGATAGAGTGAACTGAAGTGGTGGTGTTGTTGTTGTTTACAGGTATGTGATAGAGTGAACTGAAGTGGTGGTGTTGTTGTTTACAGGTATGTGATAGAGTGAACTGAAGTGGTGGTGTTGTTGTTTACAGGTATGTGATAGAGTGAACTGAAGTGGTGGTGTTGTTGTTTACAGGTATGTGATAGAGTGAACTGAAGTGGTGGTGTTGTTGTTTACAGGTATGTGATAGAGTGAACTGAAGTGGTGGTGTTGTTGTTGTTTACAGGTATGTGATAGAGTGAACTAAAGTAGTGGTGTTGTTGTTTACAGGTATGTGATAGAGTGAACTGAAGTGGTGTTGTTGTTGTTTACAGGTATGTGATAGAGTGAACTAAAGTAGTGGTGTTGTTGTTTACAGGTATGTGATAGAGTGAACTGAAGTGGTGGTGTTGTTGTTGTTTACAGGTACACTGGGGGGGAAAAGTATTTAGTCAGCCACCAATTGTGCAAGTTCTCCCACTTAAACAGATGAGAGAGGCCTGTAATTTTCATCATAGGTACACGTCAACTATGACAGACAAAATGCGAATGTTTTTTCCAGAAAATCACATTGTAGGATTTTTTATGAATTTATTTGCAAATTATGGTGGAAAATAAGTATTTGGTCAATAACAAAAGTTTCTCAATACTTTGTTATATACCCTTTGTTGGCAATGACACAGGTCAAACGTTTTCTGTAAGTCTTCACAAGGTTTTCACACACTGTTGCTGGTATTTTGGCCCATTCCTCCATGCAGATCTCCTCTAGAGCAGTGATGTTTTGGGGCTGTCGCTGGGCAACACGGACTTTCAACTCCCTCCAAAGATTTTCTATGGGGTGGAGATCTGGAGACTGGCTAGGCCACTCCAGGACCTTGAAATGTTTCTTACGAAGCCACTCCTTCGTTGCCCGGGCGGTGTGTTTGGGATCATTGTCATGCTGAAAGACCCAGCCACGTTTCATCTTCAATGCCCTTGCTGATGGAAGGAGGTTTTCACTCAACATCTCACGATACATGGCCCCATTCATTCTTTCCTTTACACGGATCAGTCGTCCTGGTCCCTTTGCAGAAAAACAGCCCCAAAGCATGGTGTTTCCACCCCCATGCTTCACAGTAGGTATGGTGTTCTTTGGATGCAACTCAGCATTCTTTGTCCTCCAAACACGACGAGTTGAGTTTTTACCAAAAAGTTGTATTTTGGTTTCATCTGACCATATGACATTCTCCCAATCCTCTTCTGGATCATCCAAATGCACTCTAGCAAACTTCAGACGGGCCTGGACATGTACTGGCTTAAGCAGGGGGACACGTCTGGCACTGCAGGATTTGAGTCCCTGGCGGCGTAGTGTGTTACTGATGGTAGGCTTTGTTACTTTGGTCCCAGCTCTCTGCAGGTCATTCACTAGGTCCCCCCGTGTGGTTCTGGGATTTTTGCTCACCGTTCTTGTGATCATTTTGACCCCACGGGGTGAGATCTTGCGTGGAGCCCCAGATCGAGGCAGATTATCAGTGGTCTTGTATGTCTTCCATTTCCTAATAATTGCTCCCACAGTTGATTTCTTCAAACCAAGCTGCTTACCTATTGCAGATTCAGTCTTCCCAGCCTGGTGCAGGTCTACAATTTTGTTTCTGGTGTCCTTTGACAGCTCTTTGGTCTTGACCATAGTGGAGTTTGGAGTGTGACTGTTTGAGGTTGTGGACAGGTATCTTTTTATACTGATAACAAGTTCAAACAGGTGCCATTAATACAGGTAATGAGTGGAGGACAGAGGAGCCTCTTAAAGAAGAAGTTACAGGTCTGTGAGAGCCAGAAATCTTGCTTGTTTGTAGGTGACCAAATACTTATTTTCCACCATAATTTGCAAATAAATTCATTAAAAATCCTACAATGTGATTTTCTGGATTTTTTTTCCTCAATTTGTCTGTCATAGTTGACGTGTACCTATGATTAATATTACAGGCCTCTCTCATCTTTTTAAGTGGGAGAACTTGCACAATTGGTGGCTGACTAAATTCTTTTTTCCCCCACTGTATGTGATAGAGTGAACTGAAGTAGTGGTGTTGTTGTTGTTTACAGGTATGTGATAGAGTGAACTGAAGTAGTGGTGTTGTTGTTGTTTACAGGTATGTGATAGAGTGAACTGAAGTGGTGGTGGTGTTGTTTACAGGTATGTGATAGAGTGAACTAAAGTAGTGGTGTTGTTGTTGTTTACAGGTATGTGATAGAGTGAACTAAAGTAGTGGTGTTGTTGTTTACAGGTATTTGATAGAGTGAACTGAAGTAGTGGTGTTGTTGTTGTTTACAGGTATGTGATAGAGTGAACTGAAGTAGTGGTGTTGTTGTTTACAGGTATGTGATAGAGTGTCCCAACTGTGGGGTGATCTACAGAAGCAGGCAGTACTGGTACGGGAACCAGGACCCAGTGGACACGGTGGTCAGGACTGAAATAAAACACATCTGGCCTGGGGTAAGAACAGGAGGAGCTAGGACTTCACATTGGTTAATCAAATCTCCCCATTCTTGCTAAATTGTGCATGCCTTCTCAAACAGCTACAACTGTATATGCATTCGCACATCAAGTCTTCTCTTGAGTTGGGCTCGTTCATGTCGTTTGTCTTTGCTTATTTGAGCTGTTCTTGCCATAATATGGACTTGGTCTTTTACCAAATAGGGCTATCTTCTGTATACCACCCCTACCTAGTCACAACACAACTGATTGGCTCAAACGCATTAAGAAGGAAATTAATTACACAAATTAACTTTTACAAAATTACTCTACTCCTGAGTGGCGCAGTGGTCTAAGGCACTGCATCGCAGTGCTAACTGTGCCACTAGAGATCCTGGTTCGAATCCAGGCTCTGTCGCAGCCGGCCGCGACCGGGAGACTCATGGGCGGCGCACAATTGGCCCAGCGTCGTCCAGGGTAGGGGAGGGAATGGCCGGCAGGGATGTAGCTCAGTTGATAGAGCATGGCGTTTGCAATGCCAGGGTTGTGGGTTCGATTCCCACGGGGGGCCAGTATTAAAAAAATGTATTCACTAACCCTAAGTCGCTCTGGATAAGAGCGTCTGCTAAATGACTAAAATGTAAAATGTAAATGTAAGAGGGCACACCTGTTAATTGAAATGCATTCCAGGTGACTATCTCATGAAGCTGGTTGAGAGAATGCCAAGAGTGTGCAAAGCTGTAATCAAGGCAAAGGGTGGCTATTTGAAGAATCTCAAATAGAAAATATATTTTGATTTGTTTAACACTTTTTCGGTTACTACATTATTCCATATGTATTATTTCATAGTTTTGATGTCTTCACTATTATTCTACAATGTGAATTTTTTTACACAAATAAAGAAAAACCCTTGAATGAGTAGGTGTGTCCAAACGTTTGACTGGTAGTGTAGATAGCAATAAAAGCAGTACCATAGAGGCACAGAATATGTTAGAGGAAAAACAAAAAGAAATGGAGGAACTTATTCAAGAAAGATCAAGTGTAATATATTATAAAAATTAAGCGAACTGGATGGGATATCAAGAAAAATGCACCATTAAAAAAACACAAAAAATCTTCAATGTAGAAATGCTACCAAAAATAATTGACTGACACTTGTTAGAGAAATGAGTCACCCATAATTCACCTAAATATATTTTGAAAGAGGAAGCAAAGAACTTTAAGCATATGCTTTCATTTCAGTCTCCTCCATCTTCACTAGCCGAAGTTAATTGTAAGGATTTTTTGCCTATTAATAATGTACAATTAACAGCTGTACAGAAAGACTCATGTGAAGGCCAAATTACAGAGGAGGATCTTCTTGATGCAATTAAAGCCTTTAAGTCCGGGGAAACTCCAGGGCTGGATTGTATACCAGTCGAGGTATACCAAACCTTTTTTGATGTACTCAGAGGACCGTTATTAGCATGTTTTAACCACTCCTATAAAAATTGTAGATTATCAGATACCCAACAAGAAGGTCTGATTTCATTATTACTGAAACAGGACCCAAGTGGTAAATATAAAAATCCAGTCCATAAAATAAAAATTGGAGGCCCCTTAGACTTCAGTGTTGTGATGCAAAAATTCTAGCAAAGTTCATAGCGCATAGAATTGAAAAGGTATTGTCGGATATTATTCATCCATTTCAGACAGGTTTTTTACATGGAAGATACTTTGGAAATAATATAAGACAAGTACTGAAACAATAGAACACTATGAAAAATCTGGGAAACCAGGCCTGGTATTCATAGTTGACCTTTAAAAGGCTTTTGATAAAGTATGACTGGAATTTATATATAAATGCCTGGAATGTTTCATTTTTTGAGAGTCTCTTATACAATGGGGTAAAGTTATGTAGAGTAACCCTAGGTGTAAAATAGTAAATAATGGCTACTTCTCAGAAAGTTTTAAACTGTCAAGAGGAGTAAAACAAGGTTGTCCACTATCGGCATATCTATTTATTATGACCATTGAAATGTTAGCTATTAAAATCAGATCCAACAATGATATCAAGGGCCTAGAAATCCAGGGCTTAAAAACAAAGGTGTCATTGTATGCTGATGATCCATGTTTTCTTTTTAAATCAACAATTTGGATCCCTCCACAGCCTCATAGATGATCCAGATAGTTTTTTCTAACCAAATTATGATAAGTGTACTGTATTACGTATTGGATCACTAAACAATACAACTTTTACATTACCGTGTAGTTTACCAATAAAATGGTCTGACAGTGATATGGACGTACTCATTATTAATATCCCGAAAGAAATGACCTCGCGACAATACATTTTAATAGAAAGTTGGCAAAAATAGATAAGATCTTGCTACCATGGAAAGGTAAATACCTGTCTATTTGTGGACAACTCACCCTGATTAACTCTTTAGTCATATCTCAGTTTACCTATTTGCTTATGGCCTTGCCTACACCTAGCGACTTGTTTTTTAAATTATATGAGCAACATTTATTCCATTTTATTTGGAACGGCAAGCCAGACAAAATTAAACGGGCCTATTTACAGTGGGGAGAACAAGTATTTGATACACTGCCGATTTTGCAGATTTTCCTACTTACAAAGCATGTAGAGGTCTGTAATTTTTATCATAGGTACACTTCAACTGTGAGGGACGGAATCTAAAACAAAAATCCAGAAAATCACATTGTATGATTTTTAAGTAATTAATTTGCATTTTATTGCATGACATAAGTATTTGATACATCAGAAAAGCAGAGCTTAATATTTAGTACAGAAACCTTTGTTTGCAATTACAGAGATCATACGTTTCCTGTAGGTCTTGACCAGGTTTGCACACACTGCAGCAGGGATTTTGGCCCACTCCTCCATACAGACCTTCTCCAGATCCTTCAGGTTTCGGGGCTGTCGCTGGGCAATACGGACTTTCAGCTCCCTCCAAAGATTTTCTATTGGGTTCAGGTCTGGAGACTGGCTAGGCCACTCCAGGACCTTGAGATGCTTCTTACGGAGCCACTCCTTAGTTGCCCTGGCTGTGTGTTTCGGGTGATGTCATGCTGGAAGACCCAGCCACGACCCATCTTCAATGCTCTTACTGAGGGAAGGAGGTTGTTGGCCAAGATCTCGCGATACATGGCCCCATCCATCCTCCCCTCAATACGGTGCAGTCGTCCTGTCCCCTTTGCAGAAAATTATCCCCAAAGAATGATGTTTCCACCTCCATGCTTCACGGTTGGGATGGTGTTCTTGGGGTTGTACTCATCCTTCTTCTTCCTCCAAACACCGCGAGTGGAGTTTAGATCAAAAAGCTATATTTTTGTCTCATCAGACCACATGACCTTCTCCCATTCCTCCTCTGGATCATCCAGATGGTCATTGGGAAACTTCAGATGGGACATGCGCTGGCTTGAGCAGGGGGACCTTGCGTGCGCTGCAGGATTTTAATCCATGATGGCGTAGTGTGTTACTAATGGTTTTCTTTGAGACTGTGGTCCCAGCTCTCTTCAGGTCATTGACCAGGTCCTGCCGTGTAGTTCTGGGCTGATCCCTCACCTTCCTCATGATCATTGATGCCCCACAAGGTGAGATCTTGCATGGAGCCCCAGACTGAGGGTGATTGACCGTCATCTTGAACTTCTTCCATTTTCGAATAATTGTGCCAACAGTTGTTGCCTTCTCACCAAGCTGCTTGCCTATTGTCCTGTAGCCCATCCCAGTCTTGTGCAGGTCTACAATTTTATCCCTGATGTCCTTACACAGCTCTCTGGTCTTGGCCATTGTGGAGAGGTTGGAGTCTGTTTGATTGAGTGTGTGGACAGGTGTCTTTTATACAGGTAACGAGTTCAAACAGGTGCAGTTAATACAGGTAATGAGTGAAGAACAGGAGGGCTTCTTAAAGAAAAACTAACAGGTCTGTGAGAGCTGGAATTCTTACTGGTTGGTAGGTGATCAAATGCTTATGTCATGCAATAAAATGCAAATGAATTACTTAAAAATCATACAATGTGATTTTCTGGATTTTTGTTTTAGATTCCGTCTCTCACATTTGAAGTGTACCTATGATAAAAATTACAGACCTCTACATGCTTTGTAAGTAGGAAAACCTGCAAAATCGGCAGTGTATCAAATACTTGTTCTCCCCACTGTATATAATGAATATGAATTCGGAGGGCAGAAATTATTAAATATTAAAGCATTAGACCTCTCACTAAAGGCTTCAGTCATACAAAAGTTATACTTAAATCCGAACTGGGTCTCTAGCAGATTAGTAGGAATGTCTCACGCCATGTTAAAGAATGGCCTTTTTCCCTTTATTCAGATTACAACCTCTCACTTTCGGGTATTTGAAAATGAAATCATCTCCAAAATATCTCTATTTTTAAAACAAGCCATAGAAAGTTGGTTGCAATTTCAGTTTAATCCACCAGAAAAGACAGAACAAATATTAGAACAAAGATTATGGTTAAAACAAAATATACTAATTGATTAAAAAAACAATATTTTTGGAAAGAATGTTTAAAAAAAGGTATAATCTTTGTAAATTATATCATAAATAGGACTGGTGGAGTTATGTCACACATGCAGCTAACAAAATATATGGAAATGTCTGCTCTACTCAATACTACAACCAACTAATTGCAGCATTACCGCAAAAATGGAAGAGGAAAGTGGAAGGTGGAGAAAGTAAGGAACTTGTCTGTCGGCCCTGCATTAAAGACCAAAATTGCCTAAAGAAAATTGTGATAAATAAAAAAGTATACCAGTTTCATTTTAAGGACCAAAAAAATTGACAGCTGTGCCATATAGTTGGGAAGAGATTTTCGATGTACCGATTCAATGGCACATGGTTTATGAACTGATACACAAATCAAAGCTGGTTTCAAAACTTAGAGTTTTACAATTTCAATTATTATACAAAATTCTTGCAACCAATAATTTTATTTATTTATGGGGGATACAACCATCCCAGTTCTGCAGATTTATAATTTATATATCCCCCATATTTATTTTAAATATGGGGGATTGGAAATGATGCAAACAATTACAGTGATGGAAGCCACAATCTATCTGCAATATTAAAGCTGATCTACCCCCTAAGAAAATAAATTTAAAAAAAGAACAAGAGATGGGAGGGGAGGGGAGGGGACCAGGACCCAGTGAGACTGAGATACAACCCATCTGGCCTGGGGTAAGAACAAGAGAGGGTTCCCCTACTCATCCCATGGCCCATATTCATAAAGCGTGAAAGAGTAGGAGTGCTGATCTATGAATCAGATTCCCCTCTGTCCATGTAATCTTATTCATTGTGATCTAACAGGCAAAAGTGATCAGCACTCCTACTCTGAGAGGCTATGGCCCCTGCTCTGGCTTATTCTAGCCATTTTAGAAGCTTTACACAGTGACAGGAAGTCTAGAATGTAGAATGTAGAATGTAGCATAATGAGCTATACATACTAACTGACTTCTCTCTCTCTCTCTCTCTCTCTCTCTCTCTCTCTCTCTCTCTCTCTCTCTCTCTCTCTCTCTCTCTCTCTCTCTCTCTCTCTCTCTCTCTCTCTCTCTCTCTGTCTCTGTCTCTGTCTCCCTCTCTGTCTCTGTGTCTCTGTGTCTCTCTCTCTCTCTCTCTCTCTCTCTCTCTCTCTCTCTCTCTCTCTCTCTCTCTCTCTCTCTCTCTCTCTCTCTCTCTCTCTCTCTCTCTCTCTCTCTCTCTCTCTCTCTCTCTCTCTCTCTCTCCTCCTTCCACTCTCTCTCCTCCCTTCCCCTTTCTCCCTCTCCAGTCGGATGGTTTTCTGAAGGACAACAACAATGCAGCTCAGAGACTGTTGGACGGTGTGAACTACATCTCCCAGAGTGTGTCAGAGCTCAGTGTGAAACCTGCCAAAGCTGTCACTTCCTGGCTCACCGACCAGATCGCCCCGGCCTACTGGAAACCCAACTCCCTTATCTTGGTACGTGGTCCTCACAGCCATCTGGTCATACTGATATAGACACAGCATGGATCCAACATGGCTGACATATGCATTTTCAGAACCAACATGGAGATGCAGTGACTCACTGGCAATGAAGGTTATTGGAGGGTTGTAGTGCAGAAGTTTTTAAAGCATCTGTCTGTCTGTCTCTCCCCGCTCCCTCTCTTTCGCTCTCTCTTTCTTTCTCTGTTTTATTAAGAGGTATGTAGGGCAGTCAGATGTACTCCATTCCAAGCCAGTGATTCCCTGAGTTCTCATGCCTCAGCTGTGCAGTGAACATGTTTAGACATGTCCATGCTGTCTTGGATTATTGTTTATGACTGTGTAAAGACTATCCATTGCTCCTATGACTGTGTAAAGACTATCCATTGCTCCTATGACTGTGTAAAGACTATCCATTGCTCCTATGACTGTGTAAAGACTATCCATTGCTCATATGACTGTGTAAAGACTATCCAATGCTCCTATGACTGTGTAAAGACTATCCATTGCTCCTATGACTGTGTAAAGACTATCCATTGCTCCTATGACTGTGTAAAGACTATCCATTGCTCCTATGACTGTGTAAAGACTATCCATTGCTCCTATGACTGTGTAAAGACTATCCATTGCTCCTATGACTGTGTAAAGACTATCCATTGCTCCTATGACTGTGTAAAGATTATCCATTGCTCCTATGACTGTGTAACGACTATCCATTGCTCCTATGACTGTGTAAAGACTATCCATTGCTCCTATGACTGTGTAAAGATTATCCATTGCTCCTATGACTGTGTAAAGACTATCCATTGCTCCTATGACTGTGTAAAGACTATCCATTGCTCCTATGACTGTGTAAAGACTATCCATTGCTCCTATGACTGTGTAAAGACTATCCATTGCTCCTATGACTGTGTAAAGACTATCCATTGCTCCTATGACTGTGTAAAGACTATCCATTGCTCCTATGACTGTGTAAAGACTATCCATTGCTCCTATGATGGTGTAAAGACTATCCATTGCTCCTATGACTGTGTAAAGACTATCCATTGCTCCTATGACTGTGTAAAGACTATCCATTGCTCCTATGACTGTGTAAAGACTATCCATTGCTCCTATGACTGTGTAAAGACTATCCATTGCTCCTATGACTGTGTAAAGACTATCCATTGTTCCTATGACTGTGTAAAGACTATCCATTGCTCCTATGACTGTGTAAAGACTATCCATTGCTCCTATGACTGTGTAAATACTAGCCATTGCTCCTATGACTGTGTAAAGACTATCCATTGCTCCTATGACTGTGTAAAGACTATCCATTGCTCCTATGACTGTGTAAAGACTATCCATTGCTCCTATGACTGTGTAAAGGCTATCCATTGCTCCTATGACTGTGTAAAGGCCAGCCATTGCTCCTATGACTGTGTAAAGGCCAGCCATTGCTCCTATGTGTGCTTGTGTTTTGAGCCTATGATATACCTGTCCTCTCTGTGTCTCTGTAACAGAAATGTGCTAAGTGCAGTGAGGTGTTCCAGGACAACGATACTAAGCACCACTGCCGTGCCTGCGGAGAGGGCTTCTGTGACGGCTGCTCCTCCATGAACCGTCCTGTTCCAGAGAGGGGCTGGGGGCTCGCCCCCGTACGGGTCTGTGATGCCTGCTTCCATAACCGGGGCATCTCAGAAGGTAAGGACATGTTGTATATCTAACATGATGTTTCTACAGTTATCCTATGATGTCCCAATAGGTCTTTAAATAATACTCTTAGATTTACATTTACATTTTAGTCATTTAGCAGACGCTCTTATCCAGAGCGACTTACAGTTAGTGAGTGCATACATCATTTTTTTATACTGGCCCCCCATGGGAATCGAACCCACAACCCTGGCGTTGCAAACGCCATGCTCTACCAACTGAGCTACATCCCTGCCGGTCATTCCCTCCCCTACCCTGGACGACGCTGAGCCAATTGTGCGCCGCCCCATGGGTCTCCCGGTCGCGGCCGGCTACGACAGAGCCTGGATTCGAACCAGGATCTCTAGTGGCACAGCTACCACTGCGATGCAGTGCCTTAGACCACTGCGCCACTCGGGAGATAAACCTGGATGCCATAGGAGCTAAGGCTGGGAATTGGGCTGGGACCTCTCAGTACGATATTATCATGATACTTACTGTAGGTGCCGATACGATCCTGTACTGTATGTGTTGCGATTCTATACTGTGATTTTATCGCGATTCAATGTTCCAAACATATCGCTCACCATATGTCTGCAGCAGAGAGACAAGAGAGAGCCATGAGAAAAACAAGTTTTGATCTGTCAGGGAAATAAAAGGTGCTGGTACATCCAACTAGCACAAAAATAATGTTGCGATGTTGTCAAAACCATTTAATATATCGTCAAAAATAATATCCCGATATTTAACTGTATTGATTTTTCCCCCATCACTAATATGAACATCAAATTTAGTCGGGAAATCGTGTTTCCTGCTCTTACTATCTGATTGACATATCTTATAAATTAATATGTGAAACATAAATCTGTGGTTGTTTTGTCCTTACTTCTTTCTGTGTGTGTGCGTGTGCGCGTGTGTGTGCGTGTGTGCGTGTGTGCGTGTGTGTGCGCGTGTGTGTGCGTGTGTGCGTGTGTGTGTTGTAGAGCTGCTGGATGCAGCGTTGGAGGAGGAGGAGGGAGGGACACTCAGTAGGAGAGTAGGAGAGGCTGTTCAGAATACACTAGGAGCTGTGGTCACCGCTACATACATCCCTCTGGGTGAGTACTGTAGTCTAGACGACTCTGTGGTCACCGCTACATACATCCCTCTGGGTGAGTACTGTAGTCTAGACGACTCTGTGGTCACCGCTACATACATCCCTCTGGGTGAGTACTGTAGTCTAGACTACTCTGTGGTCACCGCTACATACATCCCTCTGGGTGAGTACTGTAGTCTAGACGACTCTGTGGTCACCGCTACATACATCCCTCTGGGTGAGTACTGTAGTCTAGACGACTCTGTGGTCACCGCTACATACATCCCTCTGGGTGAGTACTGTAGTCTAGACTACTCTGTGGTCACCGCTACATACATCCCTCTGGGTGAGTACTGTAGTCTAGACTACTCTGTGGTCACCGCTACATACATCCCTCTGGGTGAGTACTGTAGTCTAGACGACTCTGTGGTCACCGCTACATACATCCCTCTGGGTGAGTACTGTAGTCTAGACGACTCTGTGGTCACCGCTACATACATCCCTCTGGGTGAGTACTGTAGTCTAGACTACTCTGTGGTCACCGCTACATACATCCCTCTGGGTGAGTACTGTAGTCTAGACGACTCTGTGGTCACCGCTACATACATCCCTCTGGGTGAGTACTGTAGTCTAGACGACTCTGTGGTCACCGCTACATACATCCCTCTGGGTGAGTACTGTAGTCTAGACGACTCTGTGGTCACCGCTACATACATCCCTCTGGGTGAGTACTGTAGTCTAGACGACTCTGTGGTCACCGCTACATACATCCCTCTGGGTGAGTACTGTAGTCTAGACGACTCTGTGGTCACCGCTACATACATCCCTCTGGGTGAGTACTGTAGTCTAGACGACTCTGTGGTCACCGCTACATACATCCCTCTGGGTGAGTACTGTAGTCTAGACGACTCTGTGGTCACCGCTACATACATCCCTCTGGGTGAGTACTGTAGTCTAGACGACTCTGTGGTCACCGCTACATACATCCCTCTGGGTGAGTACTGTAGTCTAGACGACTCTGTGGTCACCGGTCTGGAGAGAGGGGAGATGTCCACACGTGTGTTCGTCTGTGCATTCATACTGCCATCAGATGGTAATGGAGAAGTACTGCACTTCATACTGCCATCAGATGGTAATGGAGAAGTACTGCACTTCATACTGCCATCAGATGGTAATGGAGAAGTACTGCACTTCATACTGCCATCAGATGGTAATGGAGAAGTACTGCACTTCATACTGCCATCAGATGGTAATGGAGAAGTACTGCACTTCATACTGCCATCAGATGGTAATGGAGAAGTACTGCACTTCATACTGCCATCAGATGGTAATGGAGAAGTACTGCACATGTAAACCATTGTAGCTACATCACATCATATCAGAATGGCAGTCTTTGGGTAGTGATAGTCAATAAGAATGTAATGTAATGTCACTGCATCAACAGTGTGTGTCTGTCCTCAGTAAGAGATGTAAAGTCAATAAGATATACAAGGCTTAATAGAGGCTTAAAGGTGCTAAACATTTTATTTGCAGAATTTCAGAAAATGTCCATAATACATGCCCTGACGAATTGAGGCTGTTCTGAGGGCAAAAGAGGGGGTGCAACTCAATATTAGGAAGTGTTTTGTACACCAAGTGTATACACACTACCAGTCAAAGGTTTGGACACACCTACTCATTCAAGGGTTTTTATTTTATTTTTGACTATTTTTTACATTGTAGAATAATAGTGAAGACATCAAAACTATGAAATAACACATATGGAATCATGTAGTAACCAAAAAAGTGTTAAACAAATATATAATATATATATTTGAGATTCTTCAAATAGCCACCCTTTGCCTTGATGACAGCTTTGCACACTCTTGGCATTCTCTCAACCCGCTTCATGATGTAGTCACCTGGAATGCATTTAAATTAACAGGTGTGCCTTCTTAAAATATCATTTGTGGAATTTCTTTCCTTCTTAATGCGTTTGAGCCAATCAGTTGTGTTGTGACAAGGTGGGGGTAAAAGACCAAGTCCATATTATGGCAAGAACAGCTCAAATAAGCAAAGAGAAATGACAGTCCATCATTAATTTAAAACATGAAGATCAGTCAATATAGAACATTTCAAGAACTTTGAAAGTTTCTTCAAGTGCAGTCGCAAAAACCATCAAGCGCTATGATGAAACTGGCTCTCATGAGGACCACCACAGGAATGGAGTTACCAGAGTTACCTCTGCTGCAGAGGATAAGTTCATTAGCGTTACCAGCCTCAGAAATTGCAGCCCAAATAAATGCTTCACTGAGTTCAAGTCACAGACACATCTCAACATCAACTGTTCAGAGGGGACTCTGTGAATCAGGCCTTCATGGTCGAATTGCTGCAAAGAAACCACTACTAAAGGACACCAAAAGGAAGAAGAGACCTGCTTGGGCCAAGAAACACGAGCAATAGACATTGGACCGGTGGAAATGTGTCCTTTGGTCTGGAGTCCAAATTTGAGATTTTTGGTTCCAACCGCTGTGTCTTTGTGAGACGTGGTGTGGGTGAATGGATGATCTCCGCATGTGTAGTTCCCACCGTAAAGCATGGAGGAGGAGGTGTTATGGTGTGGGGGTGCTTTGCTGGTGACACTGTCTGTGATTTATTTAGAATTCAAGGCACACTTAACCAGCATGGCTACCACAGCATTCTGCAGCGATACGCCATCCCATCTGGTTTGGGCTTAGTGGGACTATAATTTGTTTTTCAACAGGACAATGACCCAACACACCTCCAGGCTGTGTAAGGGCTATTTTACATAGAAGGAGAGTGATGGAGTGCTGCATCAGATGACCTGGCCTCCACAATCCCCCGACCTCAACCCAATTGAGATGGTTTGGGATGAGTCGGACGGCAGAGTGAAGGAAAAGCAGCCAACAAGTGCTAAGCATATGTGGGAACTCCTTCAAGACTGTTGGAAAAGCATTCCAGGTGAAGCTGGTTGAGAGAATGCCAAGAGTGTGCAAAGCTGTCATCAAGGCAACGGGTGGTTTGTTTAACACTTTTTTGGTTACTACATGATTCCATATGTGTTATTTTATAGTTTTGATGTCTTCACTATTATTCTACAATGTAGAAAAAATATATATTTTTAAAGAAAAACCCTTGAATGACTGGTACTGTATATTATGGACATTTTCTGAAATTACAATGCAATAATTCTACAAATAAAATCCTATGTCTAACACCTTTAAAGGAAAGGTTCACCCATTTTGAATGTTATGTAGTTTTTGTGCATCTCTGAGAGATGTTCTATCAATTCCCCGGGGTCATTTCATATTTGCATGTGTATCTGAGCTATTGCTGTTCAAGCAGGAAGAGATACAGCTGGTATGATGAGCTTTGCATCATATGTGATATACATCATTCAATATAAACTGTGATGGATGGGTCACTTTGACATAGCCATATGTCCTCGCAAAACTGTGACGTGACGTGTGTGTGTGTCTCTGTGTCTGTCTGTGTTTGCGTGCGTGCGTATGTCCTCTCCGCTCCCCCTCTCTGGTCCTCTCCGCTCCTCCTCTCTGGTCCTCTCCGCTCCCCCTCTCTGGTCCTCTCCGCTCCCCCTCCCTGGTCCTCTCCGCTCCTCCTCTCTGGTCCTCCCCGCTCCCCCTCTCTGGTCCTCTCCGCTCCCCCTCTCTGGTCCTCTCCGCTCCCCCTCTCTGGTCCTTCCCGCTCCCCCTCTCTGGTCCTCTCCGCTCCCCCTCTCTGGTCCTCCCCGCTCCCCCTCTCTGGTCCTCTCCGCTCCCCCTCTCTGGTCCTCTCCGCTCCCCCTCTCTGGTCCTCCCCGCTCCCCCTCTCTGGTCCTCTCCGCTCCCCCTCTCTGGTCCTCTCCGCTCCCCCTCTCTGGTCCTCTCCGCTCCCCCTCTCTGGTCCTCTCCGCTCCCCCTCTCTGGTCCGCTCCGCTCCCCCTCTCTGGTCCTCTCCGCTCCTTCTCTCTGGTCCTCTCCGCTCCCCCTCTCTGGTCCTCTCCGCTCCTCCTCTCTGGTCCTCTCCGCTCCCCCTCTCTGGTCCTCTCCGCTCCCCCTCTCCGGTCCTCTCCGCTCCCCCTCTCCGGTCCTCTCCGCTCCCCCTCTCTGGTCCTCTCCGCTCCCCCTCTCTGGTCCTCTCCGCTCCCCTTCTCTCCGGTCCTCTCCGCTCCCTCTCTCCGGTCCTCTCCGCTCCCCTTCTCTCCGGTCCTCTCCGCTCCCCCTCTCTGGTCCTCTCCGCTCCCCATCTCCGGTCCTCTCCGCTCCCCCTCTCCGGTCCTCTCCGCTCCCCCTCTCCGGTCCTCTCCGCTCCTCCTCTCCGGTCCTCTCCGCTCCCCCTCTCTGGTCCTCTCCGCTCCCCCTCTCCGCTCCACCTCTCCGCTCCCCCTCTCTGGTCCTCTCCGCTCCCCCTCTCTGGTCCTCTCCGCTCCCCCTCTCTGGTCCTCTCCGCTCCCCCTCTCTGGTCCTCTCCGCTCCCCCTCTCTGGTCCTCTCCGCTCCCCCTCTCTGGTCCTCCCCGCTCCCCCTCTCTGGTCCTCTCCGCTCCCCCTCTCTGGTCCTCTCCGCTCCCCCTCTCTGGTCCTCTCCGCTCCCCCTCTCTGGTCCTCTCCGCTCCCCCTCTCTGGTCCTCTCCGCTCCCTCTCTCCGGTCCTCTCCGCTCCCCCTCTCTGGTCCTCTCCGCTCCCCTTCTCTCCAGGTCTGGTGAAGGATGCAGCTCGTCCAGCCTACTGGGTTCCTGACCAGGACATCCGGTGCTGCTGTGAGTGTCAGAGAGACTTCTCCTCCCCGCGTCTCTCCATCCACCACTGCAGGGCCTGCGGCCAGGGCGTGTGTGATGACTGCTCCCCTGAACGCAGAGCGGTGCCCTCTAGGGGCTGGGACCACCTGGTGCGCGTCTGCAACACCTGCCGCCAGAAACCTGGGGATCTCTAGCAGGAGACAGGGAGAGAGAGAGACAGAGAGAGAGGGAGGGAGGGAGGGAGGGAGGGAGGGAGGGAGGGAGGGAGAGAGAGAGAGAGAGAGAGAGAGAGAGAGAGAGAGAGAGAGAGAGAGAGAGAGAGAGAGAGAGAGAGAGAGAGAGAGAGAGAGAGAGAGAGAGAGAGAGAGAGAGAGAGAGAGAGAGAGAGAGAGAGAGAGAGAGAGAGAGAGAGAGAGAGAGAGAGAACACATTGGCATCCTATTTCCTATGGGCCCTGGTCTAAAGTAGTGCACTATATATGGAATAGGGTGCCATTTGGGACACAGCCAGAGACAGTCCAGGGTTGTGTGCATTACGTATGAAATTGAAGAAAATGTTCCAAAACGTACTATTTGTACTAGTCCGATAAGAAACACTCATTTTTGTTTTTAGCTTCTAAACGTTTTCCTACGGTGTGCCCTAATGAACACGACCCAGGTTCTACCTAACAGCTGTGGAACTGGAGCGTTTGGAACTCATGGAACACCCCTCTCTCTGTGGCTGCAGTGGTTCAGCCCAGTTTAGAAGGGAATTCTTCTTATTCATTGTGATGTCACCCCGTACGTCAGATGTCCTGACTTGTCCTTAGTTCTTCCGTCCTTACACTACACCTTTCATCCCTTTACTACACACTGTTTCACTTTATCATGTCTATATTAACGTATGAACAGAACTGGCTAGCGGGAGAGAGAGATGAAGAGAGACGGGGGGGAGAGAGAGATATATACAGGGAGAGAGAGACGGAGAGAGAGAGAGAGAGAGATGAAGAGAGACGGGGGGAGAGAGAGAGAGATATACAGGGAGAGAGAGACGGAGAGAGAGAGAGAGAGAGATATACAGGGAGAGAGAGACGGAGAGAGAGAGAGAGAGAGAGAGATGAAGAGAGACGGGGGGGAGAGAGAGAGAGATATACAGGGAGAGAGAGACGGAGAGAGAGAGAGAGAGAGATGAAGAGAGACGGGGGGAGCGAGAGAGAGCGAGATATACAGGGAGAGAGAGACGGAGAGAGACGGGGAGAGAGAGATGGGGAGAGACGGGGAGAGAGAGAGAGAGAGAGAGAGAGAGAGAGAGATATACAGGGAGAGAGAGAAGGAGAGAGAGAGAGAGATGGGGGAGAGAGAGAGAGAGAGATATACAGGGAGAGAGAGGAGAGAGAGAGAGAGAGAGAGAGAGAGAGAGAGAGAGAGATACAGTGAGAGAGAGAGAGATAGAGAGATGAAGAGAGAGATAATGTGCTTGCTAATAAGCAGAAGTCATTCCTGTATGTAGCATTTTGTCCTGTCAGATCGGTTTATATTAATGAACGCAGAAGAAATCAGAAATCCTTGAATGACAGTCTATCACTAGTCACTAGTAGAGCACCTGCAACTGTACTGTACCTGACAACAATACCTGATGCCACCTGGCTAAGAGGAACTAGGAGAGAACAATACCTGATGCCACCTGGCTAAGAGGAACTAGGAGAGAACAATACCTGATGCCACCTGGCTAAGAGGAACTAGGAGAGAACAATACCTGATGCCACCTGTCTAAGAAGAACCAGGAGAGAACAATACCTGATGCCACCTGGCTAAGAGGAACTAGGAGAGAACAATACCTGATGCCACCTGGCTAAGAGGAACCAGGAGAGAACAATACCTGATGCCACCTGGCTAAGAGGAACCAGGAGAGAACAATACCTGATGCCACCTGGCTAAGAGGAACTAGGAGAGAACAATACCTGATGCCACCTGGCTAAGAGGAACTAGGAGAGAACAATACCTGATGCCACCTGGCTAAGAGGAACTAGGAGAGAACAATACCTGATGCCACCTGGCTAAGAGGAACTAGGAGAGAACAATACCTGATGCCACCTGGCTAAGAGGAACTAGGAGAGAACAATACCTGATGCCACCTGTCTAAGAGGAACTAGGAGAGAACAATACCTGATGCCACCTGTCTAAGAGGAACTAGGAGAGAACAATACCTGATGCCACCTGTCTAAGAGGAACTAGGACAGAACAATACCTGATGCCACCTGTCTAAGAGGAACTAGGAGAGAAGAGGAGGTACATCAGAGAAGAAAGACGATCTGGATCACTTGGCTCTAGTCTTGTCACTTTGGTCCTCATCCTTCAGCGTCACGCTTGTCATGGCTTGTACTCCCTTTCCATCTTTGATCCTTGGCTTGAAGAAGAGAAATCACAGCCCTTAATGTAGCAGCATAGATGCATTCCATGTTTATGATGATTAGGTTAAATAACTACCGATATATTGTTGGAAGCTGAGTGGTTGTATATGTTGATTTAAACACACGATAATAGAATAGCCCTCGTCGATTTGGTTTCATTTGACATATAGGAAAATTTTTACTATAATGGGGAAAATAATTGATTTGTTTAGTATAAAATTGCCTCTTTGTTTTTAAACAGTCCACACTACAATACTACTCTCACTGAGTGATGTCATCAGATTGACTGTAGAGAACATTGCTGAAATGGAACCATAGAATCAAATGATGAGAATTAGAACCATTCTAATTCTATGGTGGGAGCTGCTTTCACAGAGTGACTGGCCCGCAACACAGGATGTAGAATCATATGGAAGGATATGAACACACTGTGGAGCCTCAAACATAATATACAGTACATTCATAGTGTATAATATCACATATAAAGCAAGTAATCGTTACACTATCATCTCCGGCTGTGTAGCAGCCAGCTGTGCTCAATATGATTAGCTGCAATTATGTAGCCTGGTCCCAGATCTGTTTGTGCTGTCTTGCCTACTCGTATGGGCAACAACCAAAGGAGTTGGCAAGACAGCACAAACAGATCTGGGACCCAGGCTAACAAGTATGGGGTAGGAGCAGAGTAACTGACTAGCATCATGGAATCAGCTTGTAGATAAACTGGAACATTGTAAAGTTCTAGAACCTTCAACAGAACAGTGATCATGATGATTCATCTCAACTGATAAAGGAAACCAGGACAGAATACTGAAGATATCAGACTAAAGATAAATACCGTTATGTTTACTACACCGTGAATGCTTATGTAATAAACTTGACAACCTCAATGTGTGTTTGTTTGTTTGTGTGTGTGTGCGTGTTTGTTTGTTTGTTTGTGTGTGTGTGTGTGTGTGTGTGTGTGTGTGTGTGTGTGTGTGTGTGTGTGTGTGCGTGCGCGCGTGCGCGCATGTAAACTGTGTATATGATTGTGATCATAGAAATTGCAGATTGCTTATGTGAGGTTTGGACAATCCATCCCCTTAACCAGAGTATTTTCTTATAATAATTTCAAAAGACACCCATTCAATCACATTGGATAAAATACATTGTTTGAATGATATCCATAACTCAAAAAGTAGTAACCTGAATTTGCATAACTTTTTAAGAGAAGTTAAGTCCTGTAACCTACCAGCCATCAGCAGTAAGGTCCTGTAACCTACCAGCCATCAGCAGTAAGGTCCTGTAACCTACTGGCCATCAGCAGTAAGGTCCTGTAACCTACTGGCCATCAGCAGTAAGGTCATGTAACCTACCAGCCATCAGCAGTAAGGTCCTGTAACCTACCGGCCATCAGCAGTAAGGTCCTGTAACCTACCGGCCATCAGCAGTAAGGTCCTGTAACCTACTGGCCATCAGCAGTAAGGTCCTGTAACCTACTGGCCATCAGCAGTAAGGTCCTGTAACCTACTGGCCATCAGCAGTAAGGTCCTGTAACCTACTGGCCATCAGCAGTAAGGTCCTGTAACCTACTGGCCATCAGCAGTAAGGTCCTGTAACCTACTGGCCATCAGCAGTAAGGTCCTGTAACCTACTGGCCATCAGCAGTAAGGTCCTGTAACCTACCAGCCATCAGCAGTAAGGTCCTGTAACCTACCAGCCATCAGCAGTAAGGTCCTGTAACCTACTGGCCATCAGCAGTAAGGTCCTGTAACCTACTGGCCATCAGCAGTAAGGTCCTGTAACCTACTGGCCATCAGCAGTAAGGTCCTGTAACCTACTGGCCATCAGCAGTAAGGTCCTGTAACCTACTGGCCATCAGCAGTAAGGTCCTGTAACCTACTGGCCATCAGCAGTAAGGTCCTGTAACCTACTGGCCATCAGCAGTAAGGTCTTGTAACCTACCGGCCATCAGCAGTAAGGTCCTGTAACCTACCGGCCATCAGCAGTAAGGTCCTGTAACCTACCAACCATCAGCAGTAAGGTCCTGTAACCTACCGGCCATCAGCAGTAAGGTCATGTAACCTACTGGCCATCAGCAGTAAGGTCCTGTAACCTACTGGCCATCAGCAGTAAGGTCATGTAACCTACTGGCCATCAGCAGTAAGGTCCTGTAACCTACTGGCCATCAGCAGTAAGGTCATGTAACCTACTGGCCATCAGCAGTAAGGTCCTGTAACCTACCAGCCATCAGCAGTAAGGTCATGTAACCTACTGGCCATCAGCAGTAAGGTCCTGTAACCTACCGGCCATCAGCAGTAAGGTCCTGTAACCTACCAGCCATCAGCAGTAAGGTCCTGTAACCTACCGGCCATCAGCAGTAAGGTCCTGTAACCTACCAGCCATCAGCAGTAAGGTCCTGTAACCTAACAGCCATCAGCAGTAAGGTCCTGTAACCTACCAGCCATCAGCAGTAAGGTCCTGTAACCTACTGGCCATCAGCAGTAAGGTCCTGTAACCTACCAGCCATCAGCAGTAAGGTCCTGTAACCTACCGGCCATCAGCAGTAAGGTCCTGTAACCTACCGGCCATCAGCAGTAAGGTCCTGTAACCTACCGGCCATCAGCAGTAAGGTCCTGTAACCTAACAGCCATCAGCAGTAAGGTCCTGTAACCTACCAGCCATCAGCAGTAAGGTCCTGTAACCTACTGGCCATCAGCAGTAAGGTCCTGTAACCTACCAGCCATCAGCAGTAAGGTCCTGTAACCTACCGGCCATCAGCAGTAAGGTCCTGTAACCTACTGGCCATCAGCAGTAAGGTCCTGTAACCTACCGGCCATCAGCAGTAAGGTCCTGTAACCTACCGGCCATCAGCAGTAAGGTCCTGTAACCTACCGGCCATCAGCAGTAAGGTCCTGTAACCTACCGGCCATCAGCAGTAAGGTCCTGTAACCTACCGGCCATCAGCAGTAAGGTCCTGTAACCTACTGGCCATCAGCAGTAAGGTCTTGTAACCTACTGGCCATCAGCAGTAAGGTCCTGTAACCTACTGGCCATCAGCAGTAAGGTCCTGTAACCTACCAGCCATCAGCAGTAAGGTCCTGTAACCTACCGGCCATCAGCAGTAAGGTCCTGTAACCTACCGGCCATCAGCAGTAAGGTCCTGTAACCTACCGGCCATCAGCAGTAAGGTCCTGTAACCTACCGGCCATCAGCAGTAAGGTCCTGTAACCTACCGGCCATCAGCAGTAAGGTCCTGTAACCTACCAGCCATCAGCAGTAAGGTCCTGTAACCTACTGGCCATCAGCAGTAAGGTCCTGTAACCTACCGGCCATCAGCAGTAAGGTCTTGTAACCTACTGGCCATCAGCAGTAAGGTCTTGTAACCTACCAGCCATCAGCAGTAAGGTCCTGTAACCTACTGGCCATCAGCAGTAAGGTCCTGTAACCTACCGGCCATCAGCAGTAAGGTCCTGTAACCTACCGGCCATCAGCAGTAAGGTCCTGTAACCTACCAGCCATCAGCAGTAAGGTCCTGTAACCTACCGGCCATCAGCAGTAAGGTCCTGTAACCTACCGGCCATCAGCAGTAAGGTCCTGTAACCTACTGGCCATCAGCAGTAAGGTCCTGTAACCTACCGGCCATCAGCAGTAAGGTCCTGTAACCTACTGGCCATCAGCAGTAAGGTCCTGTAACCTACCGGCCATCAGCAGTAAGGTCCTGTAACCTACCAGCCATCAGCAGTAAGGTCCTGTAACCTACTGGCCATCAGCAGTAAGGTCCTGTAACCTACTGGCCATCAGCAGTAAGGTCCTGTAACCTACCGGCCATCAGCAGTAAGGTCCTGTAACCTACTGGCCATCAGCAGTAAGGTCCTGTAACCTACCGGCCATCAGCAGTAAGGTCCTGTAACCTACCAGCCATCAGCAGTAAGGTCCTGTAACCTACTGGCCATCAGCAGTAAGGTCCTGTAACCTACTGGCCATCAGCAGTAAGGTCCTGTAACCTACCGGCCATCAGCAGTAAGGTCCTGTAACCTACTGGCCATCAGCAGTAAGGTCCTGTAACCTACTGGCCATCAGCAGTAAGGTCCTGTAACCTACCGGCCATCAGCAGTAAGGTCCTGTAACCTACCAGCCATCAGCAGTAAGGTCCTGTAACCTACTGGCCATCAGCAGTAAGGTCCTGTAACCTACTGGCCATCAGCAGTAAGGTCCTGTAACCTACCGGCCATCAGCAGTAAGGTCCTGTAACCTACCGGCCATCAGCAGTAAGGTCCTGTAACCTACTGGCCATCAGCAGTAAGGTCATGTAACCTACTGGCCATCAGCAGTAAGGTCCTGTAACCTACCGGCCATCAGCAGTAAGGTCCTGTAACCTACCAGCCATCAGCAGTAAGGTCCTGTAACCTACTGGCCATCAGCAGTAAGGTCCTGTAACCTACTGGCCATCAGCAGTAAGGTCCTGTAACCTACCGGCCATCAGCAGTAAGGTCCTGTAACCTACCAGCCATCAGCAGTAAGGTCCTGTAACCTACCGGCCATCAGCAGTAAGGTCCTGTAACCTACTGGCCCTCAGCAGTAAGGTCCTGTAACCTACCGGCCATCAGCAGTAAGGTCCTGTAACCTACCGGCCATCAGCAGTAAGGTCCTGTAACCTACTGGCCATCAGCAGTAAGGTCCTGTAACCTACCAGCCATCAGCAGTAAGGTCCTGGAGTCTCTGCCATGCCCACCAGACAGGCTGAAGTCAAGAAAACACAAACAATCCATTGTATCTGATGACTGACTACCACACAACAGACTTGTCTTTTAGTATTCATGTTGAACTAAACAACTAAAAGGTTGATACACCACATGTGGATGAAGGATACATGACGTGTGAGTCAGGGTGAGTGACGGAGGCCCAGCAGATTGAGTTCACCTTAAACACAAGTAGAAATCAGTTATAGCATAAGCATAACACAGTTACAACACAGATATAACATATATAACAGGTACACCACATATCCGCTCCCTCCTCAGCCCCAGTCCTCTCCCTCCTCAGCCTCTAGTCCTCTCCCTCCTCAGCCTCTAGTCCTCTCCCTCCTCAGCCCCTAGTCTTCCCCCTCCTCAGCCCCTAGGCCTCTCCCTCCTCAGCCCCTAGTCCTCTCCCTCCTCAGCCCCTAGTCCTCTCCCTCCTCAGCCCCTAGTCCTCTCCCTCCTCAGCCCCTAGTCCTCTCCCTCCTCAGCCTCTAGTCCTCTCCCTCCTCAGCCCCTAGTCCTCTCCCTCCTCAGCCTCTAGTCCTCTCCCTCCTCAGCCCCTAGTCCTCTCCCTCCTCAGCCCCTAGTCCTCTCCCTCCTCAGCCTCTAGTCCTCTCCCTCCTCAGCCCCTAGTTTTCCCCCTCCTCAGCCTCTAGTCCTCTCCCTCCTCAGCCCCTAGTCCTCTCCCTCCTCAGCCCCTAGTCCTCTCCCTCCTCAGCCCCTAGTCCTCTCCCTCCTCAGCCTCTAGTCCTCTCCCTCCTCAGCCCCTAGTCCTCTCCCTCCTCAGCCTCTAGTCCTCTCCCTCCTCAGCCCCTAGTCTTCCCCCTCCTCAGCCTCTAGTCCTCTCCCTCCTCAGCCCCTAGTCCTCTCCCTCCTCAGCCCCTAGTCCTCTCCCTCCTCAGCCCCTAGTCCTCTCCCTCCTCAGCCCCTAGTCCTCCCCCTCCTCAGCCTCTAGTCCTCTCCCTCCTCAGCCCCTAGTCCTCTCCCTCCTCAGCCCCTAGTCCTCTCCCTCCTCAGCCTCTAGTCCTCTCCCTCCTCAGCCCGTAGTCCTCTCCCTCCTCAGCCCCTAGTCCTCTCCCTCCTCAGCCTCTAGTCCTCTCCCTCCTCAGCCCCTAGTCTTCCCCCTCCTCAGCCCCTAGTCCTCTCCCTCCTCAGCCCCTAGTCCTCTCCCTCCTCAGCCCCTAGTCCTCTCCCTCCTCAGCCCCTAGTCCTTGAGTTCTCATCTCAATAAAGCTTCTTTATGGTTAAAGGGGAAATCTGCTGTTGCTACATCAACTTTTGGACTGTAAGCTTGTTTTACTCCAATGTTTGTAAACAAAGTCAATGTAAACTAACACTATATAGCCTCAAAACATGGTTAAAACCAGTGCTTGACTGAGCTGGGCCGGGGCTGTCCTGTGCTCCATACAGGCAATTCTAATTTGGGGTGAAATGCGTACCAGGCCCTTTAAAAACAAAGTAGCCTATCACCCGCCCAGATTCACACACCGAGGCAAAAAAAGGTTGATAAAAGGGGAATGAAGGCGGGATCTGCATTGAATAGCAATCGGGAGTGGGCATTCATTTCCTGATTCCGCTTTGTTCAAGTTTATTTGCTGCTAGTCTGTGAATCTGTGTGTTACGGTGCACTGTTCCAGATTGAAAAATGCACCAGCCTGAACGCTCATGCTCTACCAACTGAGCTACAGGGGACTTATACCGTTGAAGTCGGAAGTTTACATACACCTTAGCCAAATACATTTAAACTCAGTTTTTCACAATTCCTGACATTTAATCCTAGTAAAAATTCCCTGTTTTAGGTCAGTTAGGATCACCACTTTATTTTAAGAATGTGAAATGTCAGAATAATTGTAGAGAGAATGATTTATTTCAGCTTTTATTTCTTTCATCACATTCACAGTGGGTCAGAAGTTTACATACACTCAATTAGGATTTGGTAGCATTGCCTTTAAATTGTTTAACTTGGGTCAAACGTTTCGGTTAGCCTTCCACAAGCTTCCCACAATAAGTTGGGTGGATTTTGGCCCATTCCTCCTGACAGAGCTGGTGTAACTGAGTCAGGTTTGTAGGCCTCCTTGCTCGCACACGCTTTTTCAGTTCTGTCCACACATTTTCTATAGGATTGAGGTCAGGGCTTTGTGATGGCCACTCCAATACCTTGACTTTGTTGTCCTTAAGCCATTTTGCCACAACTTTGGAAGTATGCTTGGGGTCATTGTCCATTTGGAAGACCCATTTGCGACCAAGCTTTAACTTCCTGACTGATGTCTTGAGATGTTGCTTCAATATATCCACATAATTTTCCTTCCTCATGATGCCATCTATTTTGTGAAGTGTACCAGTCCCTCCTGCAGCAAAGCACCCCCACAGCATGATGCTGCCACTCCCGTGCTTCACGGTTGGGATGGTGTTCTTCGGCTTGCAAGCCGCCCCCTTTTTCCTCCAAACATAACGATGGTCATTATGGCCAAACAGTTCTATTTTTGTTTAAATAGACCAGAGGACATTTCTCCAAAAAGTACGATCTTTGTCCCCATGTGCAATTGCAAACCGTAGTCTGGCTTTTTTATGGCGGTTTTGGAGCAGTGGCTTCTTCCTTGCTGAGCGGCCTTTCAGGTTACGTCGATATAGGACTCGTTTTACTGTGGATATAGATACTTTTGTATCTGTTTCCTCCAGCATCTTCACAAGGTCCTTTGCTGTTCTGGGATTGATTTGCACTTTTTGCACCAAAGTAAGTTCATCTCTAGGAGACAGAACGCGTCTCCTTCCTGAGCGGTGTGATGGCTGCGTGGTCCCATGGTGTTTATACTTGCGTACTATTGTTGTACAGATTAACGTGGTTCCTTCAGGCGTTTGGAAATTGCTCCTAAGGATGAACCAGACTTGTGGAGGTCTACAAATTTTTTTATGAGGTCTTGGCTGATTTCTTTTCATTTTCCCATGATATCAAGCAAAGAGGCACTGAGTTTGAAGGTAGGCCTTGAAATACATCCACAGGTACACCTCCAATTGACTCAAATTATGTCAATTAGCCTATCAGAAGCTTCTAAAGCCATGACATCATTTTTCTGGAATTTTCCAAGCTGTTTAAAGGCACAGTCAACTTAGTGTATGTAAACTTCTGACCCACTGGAATTGTGATACAGTGAATAATAAGTGAAATAATCTGTCTGTAAACAATTGTTGGAAAAATTACTTGTGTCATGCACAAAATAGATGTCCTAACCGACTTGCCAAAACTATAGTTTGTTAACAAGAAATTTGTGGAGGGGTTGAAAAACAAGTTTTTCCTAAGTGTATGTAAACTTCCGACTTCAACTGTACATACAGTGGGGAAAAAAAGTATTTAGTCAGCCACCAATTGTGCAAGTTCTCCCACTTAAAAAGATGAGAGATGCCTGTAATTTTCATCATAGGTACACGTTAACTATGACAGACAAATTGAGAATTTTTTTTCCAGAAAATCACATTGTAGGATTTTTTATGAATTTATTTGCAAATTATGGTGGAAAATAAGTATTTGGTCACCTACAAACAAGCAAGATTTCTGGCTCTCACAGACCTGTAACTTCTTCTTTAAGAGGATCCTCTGTCCTCCCCTCGTTTCCTGTATTAATGGCACCTGTTTGAACTTGTTATCAGTATAAAATACACCTGTCCACAACCTCAAACAGTCACACTCCAAACTCCACTATGGCCAAGACCAAAGAGCTGTCAAAGGACACCAGAAACAAAATTGTAGACCTGCACCAGGCTGGGAAGACTGAATCTGCAATAGGTAAGCAGCTTGGTTTGAAGAAATCAACTGTGGGAGCAATTATTAGGAAATGGAAGACATACAACACCACTGATAATCTCCCTCGATCTGGGGCTCCACGCAAGATCTCACCCCGTGGGGTCAAAATGATCACAAGAACGGTGAGCAAAAATCCCAGAACCACACGGGGGGACCTAGTGAATGACCTGCAGAGAGCTGGGACCAAAGTAACAAAGCCTACCATCAGTAACACACTACGCCGCCAGGGACTCAAATCCTGCTGTGTCCCCCTGCTTAAGCCAGTACATGTCCAGGCCCGTCTGAAGTTTGCTAGAGTGCATTTGGATGATCCAGAAGAGGATTGGGAGAATGTCATATGGTCAGATGAAACCAAAATATAACTTTTTGGTAAAAACTCAACTCGTCGTGTTTGGAGTACAAAGAATGCTGAGTTGCATCCAAAGAACACCATACCTACTGTGAAGCAGGGGGGTGGAAACATCATGCTTTGGGGCTGTTTTTCTGCAAAGGGACCAGGACGACTGATCCGTGTAAAGGAAAGAATGAATGGGACCATGTATCGTGAGATTTTGAGTGAAAACCTCCTTCCATCAGCAAGGGCATTGAAGATGAAACGTGGCTTGGTCTTTCAGCATGACAATGATCCCAAACACACCGCCCGGGCAACGAAGGAGTGGCTTTGTAAGAAGCATTTCAAGGTCCTGGAGTGGCCTAGCCAGTCTCCAGATCTCAACACCATAGAAAATCTTTGGAGGGAGTTGAAAATCCGTGTTGCCCAGCGACAGCCCCAAAACATCACTGCTCTAGAGGAGATCTGCATGGAGGAATGGGCCAAAATACCAGCAACAGTGTGTGAAAACCTTGTGAAGACTTACAGAAAATGTTTGACCTGTGTCATTGCCAACAAAGGGTATATAACAAAGTATTGAGAAACTTTTTGTTATTGACCAAATACTTATTTTCCACCATAATTTGCAAATAAATTCATTAAAAATCCTACAATGTGTATTTCTGGAATTTCTTTTCTCATTTTGTCTGTCATAGTTGACGTGTACCTATGATGAAAATTACAGGCCTCTCTCATCTTTTTAAGTGGGAGAACTTGCACAATTGGTGGCTGACTAAATACTTTTTTTCCCCACTGTATGTCTAGTTAGATACCTTGCTTTGAAGTAGCCTACCTTATCCATTTGATCCCGGATTCATTGAATGAGGGAATCATTTTATAAAGACAAAAGTCTTTGGTTGTAATGTTGCAATATTTTAGGAGGAGATCAGTAGGAGATCAGTCCCTACACCCAAACGAGGGCATTGCGTTCATCCACCTCTGGCCTGCTGGCTCCCCTACCTCTGCGGAAGCACAGTTCCCGCTCAGCCCAGTCAAAACTGTTCGCTGCTCTGGCACCCCAATGGTGGAACAAGCTCCCTCACGACGCCAGGACAGAGGAGTCACTCACCACCTTCCGGAGACATTTGAAACCCCACCTCTTTAAGGAATACCTGGGATAGGATAAGGTCATCCTTCTACCCCCCCCCCCTTACCACACCCCACCCCACCCCCCCCCAAAAAAATAATAAATAATAAAAAAATACACTTTGTAAAGTGGTTATCCCACTGGCTATAAGTTGAATGCACCAATTTGTAAGTCGCTCTGGATAAGAGCGTCTGCTAAATGACGTAAATGTAAATGTTATATCAAGGCTGGCAGCCATCCTCCAGAATAGCTACTGGGTGTGCAGGCTTTTGTTTTTCTCCAGCCCCATCCCTCAGCTTTTCACCAAAACAGGGGCGAGGAAACACTTTGTAATTGTTTCAACTGCTGATAGCCGCTGTAAAAGTTTCTCCTGCTCTCTCTCCTGCAGCAGCTCTCTGGTCAGAGGGTTGCAGTTGTTGTGGACCGCAGCAGCTCTCTGGTCAGAGGGTTGCAGTTGTTGTGGCCTGCAGCAGCTCTCTGGTCAGAGGGTTGCAGTTGTTGTGGACCGCAGCAGCTCTCTGGTCAGAAGGTTGCAGTTGTTGTGGACCGCAGCAGCTCTCTGGTCAGAGGGTTGCAGTTGTTGTGGACCGCAGTAGCTCTCTGGTCAGAGGGTTGCAGTTGTTGTGGACCGCAGCAGCTCTCTGGTCAGAGGGTTGCAGTTGTTGTGGCCTGCAGCAGCTCTCTGGTCAGAGGGTTGCAGTTGTTGTGGACCGCAGCAGCTCTCTGGTCAGAAGGTTGCAGTTGTTGTGGACCGCAGCAGCTCTCTGGTCAGAGGGTTGCAGTTGTTGTGGACCGCAGTAGCTCTCTGGTCAGAGGGTTGCAGTTGTTGTGGACCGCAGCAGCTCTCTGGTCAGAGGGTTGCAGTTGTTGTGGACCGCAGCAGCTCTCTGGTCAGAGGGTTGCAGTTGTTGTGGACCGCAGCAGCTCTCTGGTCAGAGGGTTGCAGTTGTTGTGGACCGCAGCAGCTCTCTGGTCAGAGGGTTGCAGTTGTTGTGGACCGCAGTAGCTCTCTGGTCAGAGGGTTGCAGTTGTTGTGGACCGCAGCAGCTCTCTGGTCAGAAGGTTGCAGTTGTTGTGGACCGCAGCAGCTCTCTGGTCAGAGGGTTGCAGTTGTTGTGGACCGCAGTAGCTCTCTGGTCAGAGGGTTGCAGTTGTTGTGGACCGCAGCAGCTCTCTGGTCAGAGGGTTGCAGTTGTTGTGGACCGCAGCAGCTCTCTGGTCAGAGGGTTGCAGTTGTTGTGGCCTGCAGCAGCTCTCTGGTCAGAGGGTTGCAGTTGTTGTGGACCGCAGCAGCTCTCTGGTCAGAAGGTTGCAGTTGTTGTGGACCGCAGCAGCTCTCTGGTCAGAGGGTTGCAGTTGTTGTGGACCGCAGTAGCTCTCTGGTCAGAGGGTTGCAGTTGTTGTGGACCGCAGCGGCTCTCTGGTCAGAGGGTTGCAGTTGTTGTGGCCTGCAGCAGCTCTCTGGTCAGAGGGTTGCAGTTGTTGTGGACCGCAGCAGCTCTCTGGTCAGAAGGTTGCAGTTGTTGTGGACCGCAGCAGCTCTCTGGTCAGAGGGTTGCAGTTGTTGTGGACCGCAGTACCTCTCTGGTCAGAGGGTTGCAGTTGTTGTGGACCGCAGCAGCTCTCTGGTCAGAGGGTTGCAGTTGTTGTGGACCGCAGCAGCTCTCTGGTCAGAGGGTTGCAGTTGTTGTGGACCGCAGCAGCTCTCTGGTCAGAGGGTTGCAGTTGTTGTGGACCGCAGCAGCTCTCTGGTCAGAGGGTTGCAGTTGTTGTGGACCGCAGCAGCCGGAAGTAACGGTTCTTCTCAGCGTCAAAGTAGAACCCTGGCAGCTCTGGAGATGGAAGGAGGGAACTAAGAAGGGAAGAGGGGAGGAAGAAAGGAAGGGAAAAAGGACACGGTGGACATGCAAGGAGAGGACACGGTGGACATGCTAGGAGAGGACACGGTGGACATGCAAGGAGAGGACACGGTGGACATGCAAGGAGAGGACACGGTGGACATGCAAGGAGAGGACACGGTGGACATGCAAGGAGAGGACACGGTGGACATGCAAGGAGAGGACACGGTGGACATGCAAGGAGAGGACAACATTTAAAAAATAAAAATATGCCATTTAGCAGACGCTTTTATCCAAAGCGACTTACAGTCATGTGTGCATACATTTTTACATATGGGTGGTCCCGGGGATTGAACCAACTACCCTGGCGTATCCAAGGTGTATCCGAATGCATGTTGTGATAACCTCCTGACACCGCCAGGCCAGGCCAGGTGCGGTTCACCAAACACCTCTGATATAGCCAGGTAGACATAAAAAGGCAGTCCGAGTGTAACTGACCTGGAGGATGATGAGGAGGGTGAAGATGAAGAGGCATCAGAACTAGGCCTACTCTCTGGAGTCCTGTCGCTGAAGGAGGGGCCTGTTCCACTGCTGCCATACCTGGGCTATACTGGACAACTCTCACACAGCCAACACCATAGACATTATAACAAAGCCTTGTGTCAATCAGCTGATAGCAGATGTACTAAACTAAATATTAAGAACATCAATGGTCCACTAACACATGTTGATTGCCTTGTCAGTTAGCTATAGGCTACACTGACTAATTTGGTCCAACCAACTAACCTGCAGTGATGAGAACCAATCATCATGATCACCATCCTACCTTTATTCCCGTGACTGTGTTCTCTTCTGTGCCTTGCGCGGTCCTGTTCCCAGTCCAAGCGGTGACCGTGCCGCCTCCTCTTCAACCCTGCTATTGGACACAAATACCGGACAGTAAACATCAACGTGAGATCTGTCACTTGCTTCTGTGTTGTTTACTTTGTAGCAAGTTAGCTGGTTCGGTTAGCCATTTCGCTTATAATAATAATATGCCATTTAGCAGACGCTTTTATCCAAAGCGACTTACAGTCATGTGTGCATACATTTTTACATATGGGTGGTCCTGGGGATCGAACCCACTACCCTGGCGTTACAAGCACCATGCTCTACCAATTGAGCTACAGAGGACCACTTATGTGGTAAGTAGACAATTTCAATTATCTATCTTTATCTTATTTAAAGATGCCCTATGCCGAAATCGGTCCACCATTCAAATTCTAATAGTTTGCCAAATTTCAGTTTATGTGACTAGTCTAGTGTAGAGAATCATTGTACCATCTAAACCACTGTGAAATATTTTTTCAATAACCTAAAATATTGTATTTTCTGCTGTTTGAAGCTGGTGTACAAAACCAGAAGTAAAATATGCAAAAATGAAACTTAAGCACAGGAAGCTTAGAAATAGCGCACATAGAACAGATCTACCGCTTCTTTAGACCAGATCTATAACTCAAATTTCTATGTGAATCTGGTCGGGTCGCCCAAAAAGTTACATATTGCAGCTTTAAAATTAAATGGTGTTATTTGTGTATTAATAAGAGATTGCGATTTTGATCATTTACATTTACGTCATTTAGCAGACGCTCTTATCCAGAGCGATTTACAAATTGATCAAATATATGATTGAACATACTGTAGGAGCTTGACACAAAGTTCCTGTCCCTGCTACAATGTGCGTCCATTTGACCAATTTAACACCCGTCCGCCAAATCTCATTGGTTTATCGCTGACAATAATGGCCCTCTTTGAGGCTTTACGATTCGATGCTTGTGCTTTCAATCACTCTCCCCACCTCCAAAAGGACATGTAACATTTTAAAGATCGTTGTCATGAACTAAACATCGTAACAGAGAGTGGAAAATATGAAATGTGTTGTCTGTAGTGATACAGTAGTTGTGATTTGTTTACATTCTAGATAGAGCATCAGCCATTGCTCTGTTTGATTTTCTTGTGTACACAAACCTTCATGTGTTATTAATGCTTCTACAATATATACATCTAAATCTGCCTCATGTTAATGTATTTTACTGCACTACTGCATAATATATTATATATATATTATAATACCATTCTATTTGTTTTGCTAAATGCCACTGAAGGAAGAAGAGTCTCCATATGCTGAGAAAATATAAGATGGTCTGTTTGGGACAGGCACAAAGGAACACAGGACAACTGGCAATGTTTTTCCTTTTCCCTGCTAGAAAATGCAGCCACTCCTTCGTATATCTCTTTCATATGCCCGGGGATATACCCACGCTATGCAAAGGACTTATACTGACTAGTAAACTGTAATGATTTGCATGTGTGCAATATAAAGTTGTACTGTATGTAGCCTTGGTTCATCGCCTTTATGAAACGCTTTTTGACAGTTTTCTCATAAGCCACGCCTTTTCTCCTGGATCCTGGTATTGTATTGGTTAAGGAGCGGGGCGCCTTGGACCTTATTGTTTTGTTTTTTCATAGGTCCCAAACAGCTCCGAGATTTGGAATATTTGCTTACGGTCTAGCAGCAAAATGGCGACTGTCATTCAGAATCCTCTCAAATCGTAAGTAATTCTCAAAATGCTATATTCTATACCAAGAAAACGCTTTCACTTGCATGCAAAGGTTGCGTTCAAGAAAGAAGAAAAGGATAGTAAATTGAGTGGAATAATGGAATAGCTATTTTGATTTTATATGATGTTTATAAACATATCACAACGTGCATTAAAACAATTACACGTTAGGACAAATATGCGTTGTTTTGTTCGTATTTATTGGTTTCTACGCGAATGTTTTCGGAGCACAAAGCATGTCATGCACACGCTTTTAAGAAAATATTTTTCAATGTGCATGAAACATATTTCATTTTTCAATGTTCTTCTGCGCTCCGATTTACGCTCTGTGGACAAGTCAATTGTGTATGGACTTTTTCTTTCTTCAGAAGTTGTTCCATATTCTGTTACATGTATAGCCTAAGAACCTTAGAATAAGTGTTTGTTGATCTTTCACATTTCCATTGTCCTGGTCCGTTTTATTACTTGGAATTCATGTCAACCATCCAGCGCTTCTGGTGCGCTCGCTTACTGAGAGACAGCCTACAGTCTGTCTGCCCATCACTCAAAGATGTATAATGTGGGTTTTTTCCCCCACTGAAAAACATAAGAGTTGCAGAGATGATGGGCTATCATTTGAGTATGCATGGGACAGCTTTTTACTGTCTGCGACAAATTTAGTGAGCGAGAGGTCCGATCAGGCTGAGCCGTGTCCTCGAAGGGAAACTACAGTATTTACCATTAGTGCCATCAGGGATCGCTTTCTAGGATCAGCTCATAGGCCTAGTTGTCTATTGTGATGAATAACAAGTCTGGCTGTGTGTGTCAAAAGTGTCAACACTGTTTTTGACTCTTCACTAGTCATTGTTTCTCTCCTGTAGTCATTGTTGCTCTCCTGTAGTCATTTAATTAATTTAAATATTAATTTAATTTAATATGCCATTTAGCAGACACTTTTATCCAAAGCAACTTACAGTCATGCGTGCATACATTTTTGTGTATGGGTGGTCCCGGGGATCGAACCCACTACCCTGGTGTTACAAGCGCCATGCTCTACCAGCTGAGCTACAGAGGACCACCATTCATTGCTGCTCTCCTGTAGTCATTGTTTCTCTCCTGTATTCATTGTTGCTCTCCTGTATTCATTGTTGCTCTCCTGTATTCATTGTTGCTCTCCTGTATTCATTGTTGCTCTCCTGTATTCATTGTTGCTCTCCTGTATTCATTGCTGCTCTCCTGTATTCATTGTTGCTCTCCTGTATTCATTGCTGCTCTCCTGTATTCATTGTTGCTCTCCTGTATTCATTGCTGCTCTCCTGTATTCATTGCTGCTCTCCTGTAGTCGTTGCTGCCTGTTGCCTGGATATAACCTCGTCTCTGTGTAAAGGCCTTTCAGCTCTATCTGTCTGTGAGAAGTGACATGGATCTATTCACAGACAGGCTGTATGTCTCTGTCCCAAATTGCACCCTATTCCCTATATAGTGCACTACTTTTGACACCCTATTTATGGAATAGGGTGCCATTTGGGACACAATCAGACTCTCCCTGGTAGACAAAGACTATCAGGAGATATTTACCCGCATTTGCTGTGGAATGTAGTGAAGGGGTCCGACACAGAGTTATGACACAGCTTACTGTTGGAGTGGTAGTCATGGTCCTCTGTAGCTCAGCTGGTAGAGCACGGCGCTTGTAACGCTAAGGTAGTGGGTTCGATCCCCGGGACCACCCATACACCAACTGTTTGGTCTAACAGATGGGCCTTCACTGACATCAGAGCAGAGCAAGCAACCAGACACAGTGCAGTCAACATGTTTGTGTCCGGACGGTGCGTGGGCTGAAATATGCATTCAGTTACACAAGATACCTACTTTCTTATGATGCCAATCATAGTCTCTTGACTGTTACCATCCAGTGGAGTAGCTGGCCAGCGGACAAACGAGATCAGGTTCTGGGTGCCGAGATTATGTCACGCACAACTCACTTTTCCAAAGAACTGATTGTAGTAAGTGTATTCTATATCATATTATTTAACCTGCCCCAGACTGTATCCCAGTCTGTCTATACTGTAGGGCTATTATTAACCATTGCAGAAGATCATTCAATGGGGAATTCAGTTACAGCATGAAGGAAAGTACATTTTGTTTGCATTGTGTCAGAGGGAAAGAGAGGGGTCTGGTTTGACATAGATACAATTCAGATATTAGAATATATTCTCTTTGTGCTGGGCCTTATCACGTTGGGTTGAGTGGTTTCTATCTGACTGTCCTGTTTCTATGAGAGGTGTTGGGTTTGCACTTAGCTAGTAACAACAGCCCTGTTCTGTTCTGTTGATAAGAGCTATTCTGGCCTTCTTCCTGGTTTGGGACAATGGGAGGTTCGTTGTCCATGGCTTGTCTCCTGCTCTCTACATAAAATAAAACCATTTTTATATGATTCTTAGGACATAGGCTTAAGAAGAGGGAATGCATTAGTTTCTGATTGTTTATATAACTTTTGTTTATTATCTATTTCACTTGCTTTGGCATATGTTTCCCATGCCAATAAAGCCCTTAAATTGAAATTGAATTGAGAGGGGGAAGAGAGAGAAGGGGGAAGACAGAGAGAGAGAGGGGGGAGAGAGAGAGGGGGGGAGACAGAGAGAGAGAGAGAGAGAGGGGGAAAGCCCCATGTGCTCACCAGGACCCCACTTCTCCCCTAAACACACACACACACACGGAGGATCAGGGACAACTCCTCCCACTACAGAGACATTGGTCCCAACCTACGTTAGTATAATAAGACACTGTGTCCCAGGGAATGGTCTATAGTGGAACCTTTATTTTCAGTCTTCTGAGGTTTGAAAGAGACCAGCGCCCGTATCCACCCAGTGTCTCAGAGTAGGACTGCTGATCTGGGATCTGTCCATATCATCTTTGACGCCAGAAAGGGAAAAATATTGCTTACATGCCATAACAATGCAGCTTGCAGAACAATACCATTACCCACAAAAGACAGTCGGCCACGATGGCCTACTTCTGCAGGGTCGCGTGCAGTGCACTCACTGTAAATGTTTGTCTCTGTGTGATTTGAACTGTGAGGTTGGAGGGAATACCCATGAGGGATATAGAGGTGGGCAGGTCCGGCTCTGTGTGTGTAGATTGACGGGGGCCGGGCTGTGCAGAGGGGGAAATGTTTAGGAGAAGGGGTGTGTGTTGGCGGGAGAGGGGGCTCTGTGTGTGTGTGTACATGGGTGGGGTGTGTGTGTGTGTGTCCCAAATTTACCTCTGTGTGTGTGTGTGTGTGTGTGTCTGGCCTACAGAAGTTTGGCCTGCGCCCCCATTTTGCATGAGAGGGAGAGGGAGCTAGAGTGAGTGATGGGGGAATTGTCTGTCTGGGTGCTTTCAGACCAACCTGCACTCTAAACACTGGAGCAGCTCTCCTGCTCCCTGGCCTCTCTAAACACTGGAGCAGCTCTCCAGCTCCCTGGCCTCTCTAAACACTGGAGCAGCTCTCCCTGGCCTCTCTAAACACTGGAGCAGCTCTCCCTGGCCTCTCTAAACACTGGAGCAGCTCTCCAGCTCCCTGGCCTCTCTAAACACTGGAGCAGCTCTCCAGCTCTCTGGCCTCTCTAAACACTGGAGCAGCTCTCCTGCTCCCTGGCCTCTCTAAACACTGGAGCAGCTCTCCAGCTCCCTGGCCTCTCTAAACACTGGAGCAGCTCTCCTGCTCCCTGGCCTCTCTAAACACTGGAGCAGCTCTCCAGCTCCCTGGCCTCTCTAAACACTGGAGCAGCTCTCCAGCTCCCTGGCCTCTCTAAACACTGGAGCAGCTCTCCCTGGCCTCTCTAAACACTGGAGCAGCTCTCCAGCTCCCTGGCCTCTCTAAACACTGGAGCAGCTCTCCAGCTCTCTGGCCTCTCTAAACACTGGAGCAGCTCTCCAGCTCCCTGGCCTCTCTAAACACTGGAGCAGCTCTCCTGCTCCCTGGCCTCTCTAAACACTGGAGCAGCTCTCCAGCTCCCTGGCCTCTCTAAACACTGGAGCAGCTCTCCTGCTCCCTGGCCTCTCTAAACACTGGAGCAGCTCTCCTGCTCCCTGGCCTCTCTAAACACTGGAGCAGCTCTCCAGCTCCCTGGCCTCTCTAAACACTGGAGCAGCTCTCCTGCTCCCTGGCCTCTCTAAACACTGGAGCAGCTCTCCAGGTCCCTGATCTCTGTGTTTCCTGCTCTGCTTTGGGAATGGCCGGGTTGGCGAGAGCGGAATGTGTTCCAGGCGTTGGGAATTAGAATGGCCGGGAACATTTTGTACGTCTCAAATGGCACCCTATTCTATAGTGCACTACTTTTGACTAGGGCCCATAGGGTAGTGCACTAAATAGAGAATAAAATAGGGTGCCATTTGGGACGCAGGGGTTGTTTTATTGGGAGACTCCATGGGAGGGATCATCAATCTCTTTTCCTGTTCAGCACATAGACCTGTGTGTAGGCTGAATGTATCAGGGGGAGAGGTAGAGGGGTGTGTGAGTGTGTGAGGTGGGAGAGGGACAGGTTGTGTGTGTGTGTGTGTGTGTGTGTATATATTAATGTGTGTGTGTGAGGGGGGGAGAGGGACAGGTTGTGTGTAGGTTATGTATGAGCAGGCTGACCACTAGAAGTAGACTTCGACCAAAATAATACAATATATTGCCCGGCAATGGCGCTAAGTCATGATGCTCGGAGGCGAAGCGTGCTGCAAGCCGGGAGAACACTTGATGAAACTTGATGGAAACAGCGAGTTGTTTTTAATTATTTTGCTTTAAGCCTTCCCCAAACAATAGCCCTGACCTTAACCACTCTGAATTAATACCTAAACTTAACCTGTTGAGTTGTTTCTGTTTTAACTCTGTAACCACGTGGAATTAATGAGTAAAAAATAGACGTTCATCCATAAAACGGCGTATTTCGAAGTGAAACTATGAGATCTTGTTGTGAATGAGAGGTGAGAGGGGGGGGGGAGTGTGTTTCTGTGTGTAGGCTGTCTGAGGGGAGGGGGAGGGGGAGGGGAGGGGGAGGGAGTGTGTTTCTGTGTGTAGGCTGCGTCGTCCAGGGTAGGGGAGGGAATGGCCGGCAGGGATGTAGCTCAGTTGATAGAGCATGGCGTTTGCAACGCCAGGGTTGTGGGTTTGATTCCCACGGGGGGCCAGTATAAAAAAATATGTATTCACTAACTGTAAGTCGCTCTGGATAAGAGCGTCTGCTAAATGACTAAAATGTAAATGTCAATGTAGGCTGTCTGAGGTGAGGGGGAGGGGGATGGGAGGGGGAGGGAGTGTGTTTCTGTGTTTAGGCTGTCTGAGGGGAGAAGGGGGAGTGTGTTTCTGTGTTTAGGCTGTCTGAGGGGAGGGGGAGGGGGATGGGGTAGAGTGTGTATAGAGACATTATTTTGGGCATGCCATACGACCTATGGAGTTAGTTTGGGCTGTTGGTCCACTGTGCTGTAAGTTAATCATCAGTGATCCACTGTGCTGTAAGTTAATCATCAGTGATCCACTGTGCTGTAAGTTAATCATCAGTGATCCACTGTGCTGTAAGTTAATCATCAGTGATCCACTGTGCTGTAAGTTAATCATCAGTGATCCACTGTGCTGTAAGTTAATCATCAGTGATCCACTGTGCTGTAAGTTAATCATCAGTGATCCACTGTGCTGTAAGTTAATCATCAGTGATCCACTGTGCTGTAAGTTAATCATCAGTGATCCACTGTGCTGTAAGTTAATCATCAGTGATCCACTGTGCTGTAAGTTAATCATCAGTGATCCACTGTGCTGTAAGGCAATCATCAGTGATCCACTGTGCTGTAAGGTAATCATCAGTGATCCTGGCTCAGCCCACAGATCAAAACCAAAGTAGATCTGGAGTCTTCCATCTCAATCTCTCTACCTGTCCCTCTCTCCCTCGCCATCTCTCTCTCTCTCTCCCAGTCTCCCTGTCCCTCTCTCCCTCGCCATCTCTCTCTCTCTCCCAGTCTCCCTGTCCCTCTCTCCCTCGCCATCTCTCTCCCTCTACCAGTCTCCCTGTCCCTCTCTCCCTCGCCATCTCTCTCCCTCTCCCAGTCTCCCTGTCCCTCTCTCCCTCGCCATCTCTCTCCCTCTCCCAGTCTCCCTGTCCCTCTCTCCCTCTCTCCCTCGCCATCTCTCTCTCTCTCCCAGTCTCCCTGTCCCTCTCTCCCTCGCCATCTCTCTCCCTCTCCCAGTCTCCCTGTCCCTCTCTCCCTCTCTCCCAGTCTCCCTGTCCCTCTCTCCCTCACCATCTCTCTCCCTCTCCCAGTCTCCCTGTCCCTCTCTCCCTCGCCATCTCTCTCCCTGTCCCTCTCTCCCTCGCCATCTCTCTCCCTCTCCCAGTCTCCCTCTCCCCTTTTCTATCTCTATTTATCCTTTCCCTCTCTTTCTCCCTCTCTTCTTCTTACATGAGTCTGTCTGGGTATGGGGGAACATGACCTTGGCATAAACCCCCTCTCCCCCCTCCTCTCCCTTCTCCTCTCCTCCTCTCCCTCCTCCTGTCCTCCTCTCCCTCCTCCTCTCCCCACTCCTCTCCCTCCTCCTCTCCCCCTCTCCCTCCTCCTGTCCTCCTCTCCCCCCTCCTCTCCCTCCTCCTGTCCTTTTCTCCCTCCTCCTCTCCCTCCTCCTCTCCCCACTCCTCTCCCTCCTCCTCTCCCCCTCTCCCTCCTCCTGTCCACCTCTCCCTCCTCCTCTCCCTCCTCCTGTCCTCCTCTCCCTCCTCCTCTCCCTCCTCCTCTCCTCCTCTCCCTCCTCTCCCTCCTCCTCTCCCTCCTCCTGTCCACCTCTCCCTCCTCCCCCTCTTCCTAGAAAACCTCACAAAGGCTTCCCGAGCCCCTCCCCTGCTCCTCTTCTCCCCCCTGCCATCTTTTCCAGATCGGAGCCCCTCTCCTGGCTGTCTTTGTCCAGGCCAGTGGGGAGTCTCCTGGAGCAGGCCGTTGATATCATAACCTTAGCTCTAATCTGATTGAGCTCCTATGTTAGGGCCAGGAGGGTTCTACAAGGGCTTGAGGAGGGTTAGATAAAGGTTAGGAGGGTTCTACAAGGGCTGGTGGAGGGTTAGATAAAGGTTAGGAGGGTTCTACAAGGGCTGGTGGAGGGTTAGATGAAGGTTAGGAGGGTTCTACAAGGGCTTGAGGAGGGTTAGATAAAGGTTAGGAGGGTTCTACAAGGGCTGGTGGAGGGTTAGATGAAGGTTAGGAGGGTTCTATAAGGGTTGGAGGAGGGTTAGATGAAGGTTAGGAGGGTTCTATAACTTGTGGTCCTCTGTAGCTCAACTGGTAGAGCACGGCGCTTGTAACGCCAAGGTAGTGGGTTCGATCCCCGGGACCACCCATACACAAAAATGTATGCACACATGACTGTAAGTCGCTTTGGATAAAAGCGTCTGCTAAATGGCATAATATTATTATTATAAGGGCTGGGGGAGGGTTAGATGGAGGTTAGGAGGGTTCTAGAAGGGCTTGAGGAGGGTTAGATGAAGGTTAGGAGGGTTCTAGAAGGGCTTGAGGAGGGTTAGATGAAGGTTAGGAGGGTTCTAGAAGGGCTGGAGGAGGGTTAGATGAAGGTTAGGAGGGTTCTATAAGGGCTGGAGGAGGGTTAGATGGAGGTTAGGAGGGTTCTATAAGGGCTGGAGGAGGGTTAGATGAAGGTTAGGAGGGTTCTAGAAGGGCTGGAGGAGGGTTAGATGAAGGTTAGGAGGGTTCTATAAGGGCTGGAGGAGGGTTAGATGGAGGTTAGGAGGGTTCTATAAGGGCTGGAGGAGGGTTAGATGAAGGTTAGGAGGGTTCTAGAAGGGCTGGAGGAGGGTTAGATGAAGGTTAGG
>NW_028157657.1:77500-97962 GCF_964263955.1 Coregonus lavaretus
TATTCAGGGGACTCTGCCTGGACTATTCCATCAGTATCCAGGGGACTCTGCCTGGACTATTCCATCAGTATCCAGGGGACTCTGCCTGGACTATTCCATCAGTATCCAGGGGACTCTGCCTGGACTATTCCATCAGTATCCAGGGGACTCTGCCTGGACTATTCCATCAGTATCCAAGGGACTCTGCCTGGACTATTCCATCAGTATCCAGGGGACTCTGCCTGGACTATTCCATCAGTATCCAAGGGACACTGCCTGGACTATTCCATCAGTATCCAGGGGACTCTGCCTGGACTATTCCATCAGTATCCAAGGGACTCTGCCTGGACTATTCCATCAGTATCCAGGGGACTCTGCCTGGACTATTCCATCAGTATCCAATGAACACTGCCTGGACTATTCCATCAGTATCCAAGGAACACTGCCTGGACTATTCTATCAGTATCCAGGGGACTCTGCCTGGACTATTCCATCAGTATCCAGGGGACTCTGCCTGGACTATTCCATCAGTATCCAGGGGACTCTGCCTGGACTATTCCATCAGTATCCAAGGGACACTGCCTGGACTATTCCATCAGTGTCCAGGGGACTCTGCCTGGACTATTCCATCAGTATCCAAGGGACTCTGCCTGGACTATTCCATCAGTATCCAGGGGACTCTGCCTGGACTATTCCATCAGTATCCAGGGGACTCTGCCTGGACTATTCCATCAGTATCCAAGGAACACTGCCTGGACTATTCCATCAGTATTCAGGGGACTCTGCCTGGACTATTCCATCAGTATCCAGGGGACTCTGCCTGGACTATTCCATCAGTATCCAGGGGACTCTGCCTGGACTATTCCATCAGTATCCAGGGGACTCTGCCTGGACTATTCCATCAGTATCCAGGGGACTCTGCCTGGACTATTCCATCAGTATCCAAGGGACTCTGCCTGGACTATTCCATCAGTATCCAGGGGACTCTGCCTGGACTATTCCATCAGTATCCAGGGGACTCTGCCTGGACTGTTCCGTCAGTATCCAGGGGACTCTGCCTGGACTATTCCATCAGTATCCAAGGGACACTGCCTGGACTATTCCATCAGTATCCAGGGGACTCTGCCTGGACTATTCCATCAGTATCCAGGGGATTCTGCCTGGACTATTCCATCAGTATCCAGGGCACTCTGCCTGGACTATTCCATCAGTATCCAGGTGACTCTGCCTGGACTATTCCATCAGTATCCAAGGAACACTGCCTGGACTATTCCATCAGTATCCAGGGGACTCTGCCTGGACTATTCCATCAGTATCCAAGGGACTCTGCCTGGACTATTCCATCAGTATCCAAGGAACACTGCCTGGACTATTCCATCAGTATCCAAGGAACACTGCCTGGACTATTCTATCAGTATCCAGGGGACACTGCCTGGACTATTCCATCAGTATCCAGGGGACACTGCCTGGACTATTCCATCAGTATCCAGGGGACTCTGCCTGGACTATTCCATCAGTATCCAGGGGACTCTGCCTGGACTATTCCATCAGTATCCAGGGGACTCTGCCTGGACTATTCCATCAGTATCCAAGGGACAATGCCTGGACTATTCCATCAGTGTCCAGGGGACTCTGCCTGGACTATTCCATCAGTATCCAGGGGACTCTGCCTGGACTATTCCATCAGTATCAAGGGGACTCTGCCTGGACTATTCCATCAGTATCCAGGGGACTCTGCCTGGACTATTCCATCAGTAACCAAGGAACACTGCCTGGACTATTCCATCAGTATTCAGGGGACTCTGCCTGGACTATTCCATCAGTATCCAGGGGACTCTGCCTGGACTATTCCATCAGTATCCAGGGGACTCTGCCTGGACTATTCCATCAGTATCCAGAGGACTCTGCCTGGACTATTCCATCAGTATCCAGGGGACTCTGCCTGGACTATTCCATCAGTATCCAGGGGATTCTGCCTGGACTATTCCATCAGTATCCAGGGCACTCTGCCTGGACTATTCCATCAGTATCCAGGGGACTCTGCCTGGACTATTCCATCAGTATCCAAGGAACACTGCCTGGACTATTCCATCAGTATCCAGGGGACTCTGCCTGGACTATTCCATCAGTATCCAGGGGACTCTGCCTGGACTATTCCATCAGTATCCAGGGGACTCTGCCTGGACTATTCCATCAGTATCCAGGGGACTCTGCCTGGACTATTCCATCAGTATCCAAGGAACACTGCCTGGACTATTCCATCAGTATCCAGGGGACTCTGCCTGGACTATTCCATCAGTATCCAGGGGACTCTGCCTGGACTATTCCATCAGTATCCAGGGGACTCTGCCTGGACTATTCCATCAGTATCTAGGGGACTCTGCCTGGACTATTCCATCAGTATCCAAGGAACACTGCCTGGACTATTCCATCAGTATCCAGGGGACTCTGCCTGGACTATTCCATCAGTATCCAGGGGACTCTGCCTGGACTTTTCCATCAGTATCCAGGGGACTCTGCCTGGACTATTCAATCAGTATCCAGGGGACTCTGCCTGGACTATTCCATCAGTATCCAGGGGACTCTGCCTGGACTATTCCATCAGTATCTAGGGGACTCTGCCTGGACTATTCCATCAGTATCCAAGGAACACTGCCTGGACTATTCCATCAGTATCCAGGGGACTCTGCCTGGACTATTCCATCAGTATCCAGGGGACTCTGCCTGGACTATTCCATCAGTATCCAAGGGACAATGCCTGGACTATTCCATCAGTGTCCAGGGGACTCTGCCTGGACTATTCCATCAGTATCCAGGGGACTCTGCCTGGACTATTCCATCAGTATCCAGGGGACTCTGCCTGGACTATTCCATCAGTATCCAGGGGACTCTGCCTGGACTATTCCATCAGTAACCAAGGAACACTGCCTGGACTATTCCATCAGTATTCAGGGGACTCTGCCTGGACTATTCCATCAGTATCCAGGGGACTCTGCCTGGACTATTCCATCAGTATCCAGGGGACTCTGCCTGGACTATTCCATCAGTATCCAGAGGACTCTGCCTGGACTATTCCATCAGTATCCAGGGGACTCTGCCTGGACTATTCCATCAGTATCCAGGGGATTCTGCCTGGACTATTCCATCAGTATCCAGGGCACTCTGCCTGGACTATTCCATCAGTATCCAGGGGACTCTGCCTGGACTATTCCATCAGTATCCAAGGAACACTGCCTGGACTATTCCATCAGTATCCAGGGGACTCTGCCTGGACTATTCCATCAGTATCCAGGGGACTCTGCCTGGACTATTCCATCAGTATCCAGGGGACTCTGCCTGGACTATTCCATCAGTATCCAGGGGACTCTGCCTGGACTATTCCATCAGTATCCAAGGAACACTGCCTGGACTATTCCATCAGTATCCAGGGGACTCTGCCTGGACTATTCCATCAGTATCCAGGGGACTCTGCCTGGACTATTCCATCAGTATCCAGGGGACTCTGCCTGGACTATTCCATCAGTATCTAGGGGACTCTGCCTGGACTATTCCATCAGTATCCAAGGAACACTGCCTGGACTATTCCATCAGTATCCAGGGGACTCTGCCTGGACTATTCCATCAGTATCCAGGGGACTCTGCCTGGACTTTTCCATCAGTATCCAGGGGACTCTGCCTGGACTATTCCATCAGTATCCAAGGGACACTGCCTGGACTATTCCATCAGTATCCAGGGGACTCTGCCTGGACTATTCCATCAGTATCCAAGGGACTCTGCCTGGACTATTCCATCAGTATCCAGGGGACTCTGCCTGGACTATTCCATCAGTATCCAATGAACACTGCCTGGACTATTCCATCAGTATCCAAGGAACACTGCCTGGACTATTCTATCAGTATCCAGGGGACTCTGCCTGGACTATTCCATCAGTATCCAGGGGACTCTGCCTGGACTATTCCATCAGTATCCATGGGACTCTGCCTGGACTATTCCATCAGTATCCAAGGGACACTGCCTGGACTATTCCATCAGTGTCCAGGGGACTCTGCCTGGACTATTCCATCAGTATCCAAGGGACTCTGCCTGGACTATTCCATCAGTATCCAGGGGACTCTGCCTGGACTATTCCATCAGTATCCAGGGGACTCTGCCTGGACTATTCCATCAGTATCCAAGGAACACTGCCTGGACTATTCCATCAGTATTCAGGGGACTCTGCCTGGACTATTCCATCAGTATCCAGGGGACTCTGCCTGGACTATTCCATCAGTATCCAGGGGACTCTGCCTGGACTATTCCATCAGTATCCAGGGGACTCTGCCTGGACTATTCCATCAGTATCCAGGGGACTCTGCCTGGACTATTCCATCAGTATCCAAGGGACTCTGCCTGGACTATTCCATCAGTATCCAGGGGACTCTGCCTGGACTATTCCATCAGTATCCAGGGGACTCTGCCTGGACTGTTCCATCAGTATCCAGGGGACTCTGCCTGGACTATTCCATCAGTATCCAAGGGACACTGCCTGGACTATTCCATCAGTATCCAGGGGACTCTGCCTGGACTATTCCATCAGTATCCAGGGGATTCTGCCTGGACTATTCCATCAGTATCCAGGGCACTCTGCCTGGACTATTCCATCAGTATCCAGGGGACTCTGCCTGGACTATTCCATCAGTATCCAAGGAACACTGCCTGGACTATTCCATCAGTATCCAGGGGACTCTGCCTGGACTATTCCATCAGTATCCAAGGGACTCTGCCTGGACTATTCCATCAGTATCCAAGGAACACTGCCTGGACTATTCTATCAGTATCCAGGGGACACTGCCTGGACTATTCCATCAGTATCCAGGGGACACTGCCTGGACTATTCCATCAGTATCCAGGGGACTCTGCCTGGACTATTCCATCAGTATCCAGGGGACTCTGCCTGGACTATTCCATCAGTATCCAGGGGACTCTGCCTGGACTATTCCATCAGTATCCAAGGGACAATGCCTGGACTATTCCATCAGTGTCCAGGGGACTCTGCCTGGACTATTCCATCAGTATCCAGGGGACTCTGCCTGGACTATTCCATCAGTATCCAGGGGACTCTGCCTGGACTATTCCATCAGTATCCAGGGGACTCTGCCTGGACTATTCCATCAGTAACCAAGGAACACTGCCTGGACTATTCCATCAGTATTCAGGGGACTCTGCCTGGACTATTCCATCAGTATCCAGGGGACTCTGCCTGGACTATTCCATCAGTATCCAGGGGACTCTGCCTGGACTATTCCATCAGTATCCAGAGGACTCTGCCTGGACTATTCCATCAGTATCCAGGGGACTCTGCCTGGACTATTCCATCAGTATCCAGGGGACTCTGCCTGGACTATTCCATCAGTATCCAGGGGACTCTGCCTGGACTATTCCATCAGTATCCAGGGGACTCTGCCTGGACTATTCCATCAGTATCCAGGGGACTCTGCCTGGACTATTCCATCAGTATCCAGGGGACTCTGCCTGGACTATTCCATCAGTATCCAGGGGACTCTGCCTGAGAGGAAAGTGTTTCTGGACTAGTGTTGTCATGATACCAACATTTTACTAACGATACAATACCAGGCCAAGTATCACGATACTCAGAAGGATGTTCACACTTCTGCTCAATACAACACATATTGAATTAACTTCACACTGTTCACTGTATAATAGAATACTGCATAGAATGGCTGGTTTGCTCATATCTAAAAGCCTACCTGTGATTTGGCTGGAGGAATGGGAGGAAGGAATATACATGCATAATGATCTGCATGTCATTGTGTCATTAAGGGGAAAACACTGCATGAAACCTTCTACTCTTCAGTTAACACACACACACACACTCTCCCCTCCCTCACACACTCCCCCCGTCTCCCTCTCATAAACACACCACTCTCTCTCCCACAAACACAAACACACACTGCTCCCAACTTTAAAAAACACTAGACACCAAATGGAATGTATGGAGCACCAGAAATAAATGTAATGTTGATATAGTTTATACATTAGTCCTATATGAATCCTACCTTTTGAAGCACATCTCATGAGTAGCAGACCCTTTTCCTGTCTTCCTGTGCCAATCAAATGTGCCCAAACCTACTGTCAAGTTAACAGGTTGTTAACTAGCTAGGAAACATGACTGAACACCATTGTGCGTTATCAAACCAATAATTAGCAGCCCAGGATTAGTTTAAAACGGCCCACAACATGGTTCGTGAAATTATATAAAATGCGTGTGAATCCCGATAGAAAGAAGAAAATACGTCTCTGGTAATATGGGTCATATTGTTTTAACATCTCTGGTAATATGGGTCATATTGTTTTAACATCTCTGGTAATATGGGTCATATTGTTTTCATATCTCTGGTAATATGGGTCATATTGTTTTAACATCTCTGGTAATATGGGTCATATTGTTTTAACGTCTCTGGTAATATGGGTCATATTGTTTTAACATCTCTGGTAATATGGGTCATATTGTTTTAACATCTCTGGTAATATGGGTCATATTGTTTTAACATCTCTGGTAATATGGGCCATATTGTTTTAACATCTCTGGTAATATGGGTCATATTGTTTTAACATCTCTGGTAATATGGGTCATATTGTTTTAACATCTCTGGTAATATGGGTCATATCGGTTTTAACGTCTCTGGTAATATGGGTCATATCGGTTATAATGTCTGGTAATATGGGTCATATTGTTTTAACATCTCTGGTAATATGGGTCGTATTGTTTTAACATCTCTGGTAATATGGGTCATATTCTTTGAACCATTTAGGCTAGAGGCAAGCCGTTTTTTTTGCTGTAAAGCTGCATGCATGCCTGTCGCAAAGCTATGCTCCATTTTCCCTCTCTGTCACTCAGAGGCTTCTTGACAGCGAACTTGCAAAGCCTACTCAGACTGGCCTGTGCTCTTGGTTATACCAGGTGATGAAATGATACAATGTATCAACTTTGCTAAGCTCTGCGTGCTGCTCCAACAGATAACATGTACAAATGTAACAACTCATCAGGGTCTGCATCCCCGCTCGTCACCACGGCTAAATTGGAGAGCTGAGCCCATGCATGATAGTATTTCTGATTGTCTTAACTCACCACCACTAAGGAGCTATGGAGCTTCTCAAAGTAATTTTTTTCTTCACCTCAAACAGCAAATAAACAAAGTCTGTTTTTACATCCATTGAGAATGACAATAGTTCCTCAATGTATTAGAAAAATATTTCCAGCTCTCTCTCTTTTATTTGTACCCCTTTTTCTCCCCAATTGGTAGTTACAGTCTTGTCCCATCGCTGCAACTCCCATACAGACTCAGGAGAGGCGAAGGTCGAGAGCAATGCGTCCTCCGAAACACGACCCTGCCAAACTGCACTGCTTCTTGACACATTGCTCGCTTATCCCGGAAGCCAGCCGTACTAATGTGTCGGAGGAAACACTGTACAACTGGCGACTGTGTCAGCGTGCATGCACCCGGCCTGCCACAGGAGTCGCTAGAGCGCGATGGGACAAGGACATCCCGGCCGGCCAAACCCTCCCCTGATCCGGACGACGCTGGGCCAATTGTGCGCCGCCTCATGGGTCTCCTGGTCGCGACCGGCTGCGACACAGCCGGGGATCGAACCCGGGTCTGTAGTGACGCCTCAAGACCACTGCGCCACTCGGGAGGCCCAGCTCACTCCCTTTTTATAGTGGGAAACTCTGATGCCCCAGAATAATTGAAGAACATAAACAAACCTCCATGTGTAGCCAATGTGATTTATAGAATATTTATTTTTATCAGAATATTTTCTACCTGCAATGTTTTTATTTGTTGGCTTTATGTAGGCTATTTTTTACCAATTTGGCAATAGAACAAAAATACGTTATTATAATTTGAAAATTTAACTGTTGCACGAAAATGTGCATATTCAAATCGTAACTGGCACGCAGATCGGCAGAAATGGTAAGATAAATTGGCACTCCACATGAAAAAGGTTGCCGACCCCTAGTCTAGCCTATTTACCAGCAACATCAAGAGTGTTACGGCATAATCTGTGAAGGCCAGCAGGAGCGGGAAGAGGAGGGTTGGGAACAGTTTTTTTTTTTCCTTCTGGTTATCTTGATCTCTGGCTCCCTCTTGGGTAATTTGTGTGTCTTAATTATTTCATCAAACAGTGCACTTAAAGCATCAGACAAGCTCAGTGCAAATAGTTGATTTTATTAAAACACAAGGTGTGTCTATATATGGGAAAAATATACGTTTTAAAAGTTTGTCCAATCGATTGGTTGAAAGAACAGATTACTCTCGGTAGACCAGGATTTATTTTAGTCAGGGACAGCCCTAGCTCCCTCCCTCCCTCTGAACACTGGTCTTCTTTGTGCCCTGGGTGTGACAACAGCCTGTCTTCATTGTCTAGCCTGGCATTCCTCACAGAGTAATCTGTGAATCTTCTGGGGGAGGGAGCGAGGGAGAGAGAGAGGGGGGAGGGGAGGGAGAGGGGGGGGAGAGAGAGAGAGAGAGAGAGATAGAGAATCAGATCTAATCAGACTAGGAGAGAGACCCACAGACATCCAGACAGGTCCATGTCGACTGAGATCTACCCAGGGAGAGAGACACTCTGACCCCTCTCTCTAGCTCTCTTCCCCTCTTGTTCCTCTAATAAAGATGTAATTGAGGACTTGTCCCTGCTGTTCTCTTGGTGTGGTATTGGGCACAAACATCAGCCTGATCCACCATCCAGATCTTGCCAAAGTCTGCTCTGTGTCCCCAGTCTGCAATGGCTGAACTCTGATGATGATTCACTGCTGGGGTTAAAACACACATCCGTGTCCCCAGTCTGCAATGGCTGAACTCTGATGGTGATTCACTGCTGGGTTTGAAACACACACACTTGCAGCCATGCATAAGGTTTTCCATTAGGAACATAGTGACCGGGAAGAGTTTAATTTAGCGGCCATTTGAGAAATGTACCGGACCCATGCTGTGTAACCCATCAGGGCGTCCACCCACGGTGCTCAGAATGACATAAATCACGTTTAAATTATGGTCATTCATCTTAACAGAACATGCAACTCCTGTAATGAAACAGCCAATAGAACGTCATTTTCAAACAATTCCCCAAAATGGAATTCCCGGGATAACACCATTCTAAACAGCGCACCTGATGCGAGCAGTATATGACAGAGATGAAAATCTCAGTTAGAAACTTAGAAAGAGGGTGAATCTAAAGATGCAACAACTAGGATGGTTTGCTAATATGACTGGGATTGTGCCCTTTGGCTTCTGGACAATCAAAGAAAGTTGATATGTGACCGACCGGCTCGATTCGGTCTTATGTAGCAACATTTGCAATTGTGTTTTTTACATTGGATAAAAATAGAGACTAAGAGCTACAAAATGGTATATAATACACTACAGTTGAGGAACAATGGGAAAGTAATTGTGCTTTGACAGTTGATAAACTTGTACCCTCACTTTTGAGAAAATGGCCCTTGAATGTTTTGGTAAACCTACTGGCTCTTCTTTGTCTACACCCATTCAGCATCGTTCACACCCCCATAAGCCTTAGCCCCACCCATCTCTTTAAGGATTCCCATGTGAGGCCATGTACTAAACAACCAAAGATTTCAAGACTAAAGGCTGGTTTATACTACGGGTGTGTTCGTACATTCAATCTGGAGTGCCAGAGTGCACTCTGGGCGTTCGTAAGCTCAGAGCGTTGTCAGATTGTCCGTTCGTAAATTCAGAGCGTTTCGCTCTCGGAGCGTTCAGAGCGCACACTGGACGTTCTGGCCGAGGAATAGGGTTGATCCAAGCATTCAGACCTAACAACAGCAGTCAAGCACCCAAGCTAGCTACTTCCAGACACAAATGAGAGAACAGCTCACACTGACCATTTTACTCGCCCTAGCAGAGCTGGTTAGCCTGTTTTTATGTTATCCAGAGCCCTAGTCTTTTGTTTAGACATGTAGCTAGGTAGCTAAACAATGAACCATAATCCCAACTCCTAACGTTACTACCCTGCATGAACCTGCAGGTAGCTAACCAACCAGGTTCAATGTTAGCTAGCTAGCTAACATTAGGCTATAACTAGCAATGCAAATGGCTCTGAGATATGAATAATATTACTACACAGATCTTACATGTAATGTTAGCTAACGAGCCAGCCAGCTAACGTTAGCTAGCTAGCTAACAGTATACTTTAACTTGAAATGAAAACGACTTTCTGACAAAATTAGAAACGTGTAATATCTGAAAATGTAGCTAGCTAGACTATCTTACCCGTATACATGGATGGACGCTTCTCCCTCTCTGTCACGGATGCCATGGTTGCCCTTAGTTTGATGATGTAATCCGGAGACAGGTGTTGTATACAGCAGCCTTCTGTGTGTTCTCTTTTCGACTCCCTCTGCGTATTTGCAATCAAACGCCAGAATTTTCTCCATCTCCTTAGCTATCATACTCTAATTCCACTGATTTCAAAACTCGGTCCTCCAGAAAGTGGAGAGCAACACTTTTGCAGTTCTACTTTGAGATATCTTTTTAAAAAAGCTGCGTTAGAATGGATTACCTACACATACTGAGCAGCTCATGTTATAGACAGAAGCGTGCCATATGGCAGACCAATCCAAACTCATCTCTCGGCATGTCCAGCCCACCCATTATCTCAGCCAATCATGGCTAGCGGGAAGGTTCCTGTCTTTTTCCGTGGCTAAACCAACTAGGCTCCTAATGTAACAATTGTATTCGTATTTACAGATGACTTACAAGTTTGTTATTAAGGCACATGAAAGTTGACATGTTCCAGAAGGCATTTCTGGCAAAAACTGAATTTTGATTTTAAAAATAAAGCTTATGTTCAAATGGCTCTCCTGTGAAGTAGTGACACGCGACATACGCCTAGTTTCCTGAAACGAGTCACGTATGAAAACCAATAGAACAGGAGAGAAATGGGATATGAGGAAGTATTTCATAGGGCAGCGCACGTGGCAAAAGTAGTCCCCTGTAGCTCAGTTGGTAGAGCATGGCGCTTGCAACGCCAGGGTTGTGGGTTCCTTTCCCACGGGGGGCCAGTATGAAAATGTATGCACTCACTAACTGTAAGTCGCTCTGGATAAGAGCGTCTGCTAAATGACTAAAAATGTAAATGTAAAAAAGGCCTAGCTGATTATTGAGTTGCGGCTGTCAGTGAAAAGCATCTAAAATATGTGTGAAGATAATGCGTCTTGAGTATAATTTAAAATGTTGAGACAAGAAGAAGGGGAGGGGTGTGTGGCGAAGATAGCCTATAGGCTGGTCTCTCTCCAGAATGCATGGGCTCAGCTCTCCAGAATGCATGGGCTCAGCTCTCCAGAATGCATGGGCTCAGCTCTCCAGAATGCATGGGCTCAGCTCTCCAGAATGCATGGGCTCAGCTCTCCAGAATGCATGTGCTCAGCTCTCCAGAATGCATGGGCTCAGCTCTCCAGAATGCATGGGCTCAGCTCTCCAGAATGCATGGGCTCAGCTCTCCAGAATGCATGGGCTCAGCTCTCCAGAATGCATGGGCTCAGCTCTCCAGAATGCATGGGCTCAGCTCTCCAGAATGCATGGGCTCAGCTCTCCAGAATGCATGGGCTCAGCTCTCCAGAATGCATGGGCTCAGCTCTCCAGAATGCATGGGCTCAGCTCTCCAGAATGCATGGGCTCAGCTCTCCAGAATGCATGGGCTCAGCTCTCCAGAATGCATGGGCTCAGCTCTCCAGAATGCATGGGCTCAGCTCTCCAGAATGCATGGGCTCAGCTCTCCAGAATGCATGTGCTCAGCTCTCCAGAATGCATGGGCTCAGCTCTCCAGAATGCATGGGCTCAGCTCTCCAGAATGCATGGGCTCAGCTCTCCAGAATGCATGGGCTCAGCTCTCCAGAATGCATGGGCTCAGCTCTCCAGAATGCATGGGCTCAGCTCTCCAGAATGCATGGGCTCAGCTCTCCAGAATGCATGTGCTCAGCTCTCCAGAATGCATGGGCTCAGCTCTCCAGAATGCATGTGCTCAGCTCTCCAGAATGCATGGGCTCAGCTCTCCAGAATGCATGGACTCAGCTCTCCAGAATGCATGGGCTCAGCTCTCCAGAATGCATGGGCTCAGCTCTCCAGAATGCATGTGCTCAGCTCTCCAGAATGCATGGGCTCAGCTCTCCAGAATGCATGGGCTCAGCTCTCCAGAATGCATGGGCTCAGCTCTCCAGAATGCATGGGCTCAGCTCTCCAGAATGCATGGGCTCAGCTCTCCAGAATGCATGGGCTCAGCTCTCCAGAATGCATGGGCTCAGCTCTCCAGAATGCATGGGCTCAGCTCTCCAGAATGCATGGGCTCAGCTCTCCAGAATGCATGGGCCCAGCTCTCCAGAATGCATGGGCTCAGCTCTCCAGAATGCATGGGCTCAGCTCTCCAGAATGAATGTGCTCAGCTCTCCAGAATGCATGGGCTCAGCTCTCCAGAATGCATGGGCTCAGCTCTCCAGAATGCATGGGCTGAGCTCTCCAGAATGAATGTGCTCAGCTCTCCAGAATGCATGGGCTCAGCTCTCCAGAATGCATGGGCTCAGCTCTCCAGAATGCATGGGCTCAGCTCTCCAGAATGCATGGGCTCAGCTCTCCAGAATGCATGGGCTCAGCTCTCCAGAATGCATGGGCTCAGCTCTCCAGAATCCACTCAGCTGTCTCCCGCCAGTTCTTGCGCTTTCATTGTGTGCATTGTGTGCATTGTCAGGCTTTGATTGTTTGTTTTGATCAATTCCCCATTACATATGTCACCAGTAGTAAATGTACCGTAACCGTTAATCCCCATTATTGGGTTACATTAATTGCTGTTAATGCATTGTATTACTAATTAGGCCTACAGTAATTTACCATTCTCATTGTCAGAGTGGAAACGTTGTTTGCAGAGTTCACAACCTGCTGCTACACTTGTGAGAAACATGTTTTGGTTTATTTCATAAGCATTATTTACGAGATTTGTAAATTTTTTAGTTGTCTTTAGTTTGGAGTGCTCCATGTGATCAATGAGCAATGGGTCTGGTTTCTCTGTCCTGTTAATGTAGAGGGAACGCTCACACCTGAGCATGCATAGAAGGAGCCTACCTGGCAGCTGTGCAGAAATGTAGGAAAGTGGCCATTTGGGGATGTGTGATGTGTGATTGTCTGAACTCACCACGTCCACCCCTAATGAGCTCCTCAGTCAATTCTTCTTCACCCCACACAGTCAATGAAGTCTGGTTTGTTTTAACATCCATTGTGAATGATAGCTTAATAGATCCTCACAGTAGGCCTATTTGAAAAATCTTTCCAACAATCTCCCCCTCGATAATCACCAAGCCTCGGTGTGAAAGAGCAAAATATAATAATCTGATGATCCCATATAGCCAGTGGAAAAGTCATTAAAAAATAAAGAATCCCTTGCGCAAAAACGGCTATCTGACCCGAGCTCTCTGGGGCGGGAAATTCCGGAATAGGCTAGTTGATACAATGTTGCACTTCACTAGAGACAGCTTCAGGACTGATCCAGTTGATTGATTTGATACAATGTTGCACTTCACTAGAGACAGCTTCAGGACTGATCCAGTTGATTGATTTGATACAATGTTGCACTTCACTAGAGACAGCTTCAGGACTGATCCAGTTGATTGATTTGATACAATGTTGCACTTCACTAGAGACAGCTTCAGGACTGATCCAGTTGATTGATTTGATACAATGTTGCACTTCACTAGAGACAGCTTCAGGACTGATCCAGTTGATTGATTTGATACAATGTTGCACTTCACTAGAGACAGCTTCAGGACTGATCCAGTTGATTGATTTGATACAATGTTGCACTTCACTAGAGACAGCTTCAGGACTGATCCAGTTGATTGATTTGATACAATGTTGCACTTCACTAGAGACAGCTTCAGGACTGATCCAGTTGATTGATTTGATACAATGTTGCACTTCACTAGAGACAGCTTCAGGACTGATCCAGTTGATTGATTTGATACAATGTTGCACTTCACTAGAGACAGCTTCAGGACTGATCCAGTTGATTGATTTGATACAATGTTGCACTTCACTAGAGACAGCTTCAGGACTGATCCAGTTGATTGATTTGATACAATGTTGCACTTCACTAGAGACAGCTTCAGGACTGATCCAGTTGATTGATTTGATACAATGTTGCACTTCACTAGAGACAGCTTCAGGACTGATCCAGTTGATTGATTTGATACAATGTTGCACTTCACTAGAGACAGCTTCAGGACTGATCCAGTTGATTGATTTGATACAATGTTGCACTTCACTAGAGACAGCTTCAGGACTGATCCAGTTGATTGATTTGATACAATGTTGCACTTCACTAGAGACAGCTTCAGGACTGATCCAGTTGATTGATTTGATACAATGTTGCACTTCACTAGAGACAGCTTCAGGACTGATCCAGTTGATTGATTTGATACAATGTTGCACTTCACTAGAGACAGCTTCAGGACTGATCCAGTTGATTGATTTGATACAATGTTGCACTTCACTAGAGACAGCTTCAGGACTGATCCAGTTGATTGATTTGATACAATGTTGCACTTCACTAGAGACAGCTTCAGGACTGATCCAGTTGATTGATTTGATACAATGTTGCACTTCACTAGAGACAGCTTCAGGACTGATCCAGTTGATTGATTTGATACAATGTTGCACTTCACTAGAGACAGCTTCAGGACTGATCCAGTTGATTGATTTGATACAATGTTGCACTTCACTAGAGACAGCTTCAGGACTGATCCAGTTGATTGATTTGATAAAATGTTGCACTTCACTAGAGACAGCTTCAGGACTGATCCAGTTGATTGATTTGATACAATGTTGCACTTCACTAGAGACAGCTTCAGGACTGATCCAGTTGATTGATTTGATACAATGTTGCACTTCACTAGAGACAGCTTCAGGACTGATCCAGTTGATTGATTTGATACAATGTTGCAAGTTCACTAGAGACAGCTTCAGGACTGATCCAGTTGATTGATTTGATACAATGTTGCACTTCACTAGAGACAGCTTCAGGACTGATCCAGTTAATTGATTTGATACAATGTTGCACTTCACTAGAGACGGCTTCAGGACTGATCCAGTTAATTGATTTGATACAATGTTGCACTTCACTAGAGACAGCTTCAGGACTGATCCAGTTAATTGATTTGATACAATGTTGCACTTCACTAGAGACAGCTTCAGGACTGATCCAGTTAATTGATTTGATACAATGTTGCACTTCACTAGCGACAGCAAAGGGGCGGCAGACAGGCTGAGTAGAGAGATTCACGTGATTGAAAGAAACTGATTTTTTCATCAGTATATGTTCTACTGTTTTTATATGTCGGCTTTATGTATTTTTACCTAGTTTGCGATGGAAGTTAGAGGCCAACGGCTGCGTTGGGCATCTCTGAGTTCCACGCGCTCATTTAGGCTATTTAGCTGCCAATGATCAAGGTGTATCAATGTGTCCATATGCAACCTGGTCTCAGAGTATTTCATATTATTCTGTATGTAATTCCGAGACACTCAAATGAATATGGATGTTACGTTTTGTCTGGTATGTGTTCATTTATGGATGTCCATCACCCATTTTTTATGATATGTTACGAATTACAATTCGTATTATATGTTACAAATTAGCTAAACTAACAATATGTTATGAATTTGCAAAACGTACAATATGTTATGAATTTGCAAAAGCACAATATGTTACAAATTTGCTAAACGTACAATATGTTACGAATTTGCTAAACCTATGATATGTTACCAATTCTAGCTAAGTGGCTAGGTGACTAATGTTAGCTAGGCTAGGGGTTAGGGGTTAGGGTTGAGGTTAGGGCTAAGTTTAGGAGTTAGGTGAAAGGGTTAGGGTTAAGGGAAGGGTTAGCTAAAAGGGGTAGGGTTAGGTCTAGGGGAAGGGTTAGCTATCATGCTAAGTAGTTGCAAAGTAGCTAAAAAGTAGTAAGGAGTTAAAAAGTTGATAACTAGCTAAAATTGTCCGTGATGAGATTCGAACTCGCAACCTTTGGGTGGCTAGACGTTCGCGTTATACGCCCACCCCGACCATCCAAAATGTAACATATCATACTAAATGCATCGCGGATTGTGTATCGGCTTACGTACAGAATAATACGAAATGCGCTGAGACCAGGTTGCCATATGGCATAAGTTTGAATTGTAACTTTTATATTTGTATCTCTTTAATTAAGATTTTTATGATTTACCACGTGACAATGATTTTGAGAAACTAAAACATTAAATTAAAATGAAACTGTTCCACAAAAATGTGCGTCCGTCCTGTCTGTCTGTCTGTCTTGTCTTGTCTTGTCTTGTCTTGTCTTGTCTTGTCTGTCTTGTCTGTCTCACTGATGGATGGCTTCCTGGTGTTTGTGTGTGTTTTCAGTGCGTGCGTGTGTGTCTTGGTGTTCCCCAGCAGTAAATCATATGTGTGTCTGCCATAGCTCTCCCTCATTCATCATTCCCTTAACCCATCCATCTATGTGGACAGTAAACATCTTCCCTATAGTAACTCTTCTGTCCACAGTGTGTTTCTCCCTGTTAGAATGGTTTACTATACTGTAGGTTGTTGAAATACATTAGGATAATGGAGTATGCTTGCACAGCATAGCCACCAAGCCACAGTGGTGTTGGTGTTGCTGTGACTTGCCCTAAACTGCCTACAACACTTGATTTATTCTGGCCGGCTGATGCATTCAGAGTAGCTGAAATCAACTCAGCACGTGTCTCCATGCTAATAAACAACCCTAACAATGTTTGGTATTCAGAGGACATGTCTTGGTAGCAGGACGGCTCAACAGCAGCTGTGTGCTCTGACTAAGACGAAGGGGATATGGTAAGCTAAGATAGCTCTAGCATGCTACATTAACCTGAGCGAGCTGAAGACAAGTAGCATCCCAGTATGTACGATTGATTAAGAGGTCTGGACATTTGGCACCAGGTTTAAGGCCTGTTCCAGCTGCTCCCTCAATCCCTATTAGCCTACTAAGCTAACCTAACCTAGTTAACCTAACCTAGTTAACTAAAACTGTCTCTGTTCTCTTGTGTCTGTAGGCTAGGCGACCAGTTCTACCGGGAGGCCATAGAACACTGTCGCAGCTACAACGCCCGTCTGTGTGCCGAGCGGAGCGTCCGTATGCCCTTCTTGGACAACCAAACTGGCGTGGCCCAGAACAACTGCTACATCTGGATGGAACAGCGCCACCGCGGGCCAGGTGGGTGAACTGCAGGCTGGGGAAGAGAAATGGCACGCACACACACACACGACACGACACGACACGACACTTGATAGCCCTTCATTGTCTGTTGATACATAACTGGTCTTAATAAACTAAACTGTTTTCATAGTTTTAAAACCAGCGGACTGTTTACAGTCATGATTACATCTAAAACATAGAGCTGGTCAATGTGGACAGAAATCCATATTAATCCATATGAATTATAACATTAATGTGCACCAGTTTTTATTTTATTATCCTTTAAACTACTACTACTAGTTTGATGGTTTAAGCCATCAATTGTCCCATTAACGATCACCTATATTAGCAAACTTATTTAATTTCAAACTTCACATTTCTCAAGTGTATGCTACTTATCGTAATGAACGATATCAGCAAAATGCCTGCGATAAGTGGTCGGTGTAATTTTCGGTTTATCATCCCAGCTCTAGTAGAACATCTCACGAGAGAGAGAGAGAGAGAGAGTCAGAGAGAGAGTCAGAATGAATACATATAATGGAAGCCAACAGGCCACAAAGTATAGGGTATGGTCCCAGGGCCCAGCATGCTAGCTGAAGGGAGAGGCTATTGGCCCAGCATGCTAGCTGAAGGGAGAGGCTATTGGCCCAGCACGCTAGATGAAGGGAGGGGCATCAAAACTATGAAATAACACATATGGAATCATGTAGTAACCAAAAAAGTGTTAAACAAATCAACATATATTTTATATTTGAGATTCTTCAAATTGCCACCCTTTGCCTTGATGACAGCTTTGCAGCCTCTTGGCATTCTCTCAACCAGCTTCACCTGGAATGCTTTTCCAACAGTTCCCACATATGCTGAGCACTTGTTGGCTGCTCTTCCTTCACTCTGCGGTCCGACTCTGTCACGTTCGTTCATTGACGGGTCAGACCAAGGCGCAGCGTGATATGCGTACATGTTTATTAAAGTAATAAACAACACGACAAAACAACAAAGGAAACGAAACGTGAAGTCCAAGGTAGTACAGAACAACAAACCTTACACGGAACAAGATCCCACCACTAGAACGTGCCAAATAGGCTGCCTAAGTATGGTCCCCAATCAGAGACAACGAGCGACAGCTGCCTCTGATTGGGAACCACACCGGCCAACATAGATCCATACATACTAGATCGACAAACATAGAACAAGTACAACAAGGAATATACACACCCTGACTCAACATTTAAGCGTCCCCTGAGTCAGGGTGTGACAGTACCCCCCCCCCCCCCCCCCCCAAAGGTGCGGACTCCGAACGCACAACATAAACATAACAGGGTAGGGGCCGGGTGGGCAATCCGCCTCGGAGGCGGATCCCGCTCGGGGCGTTACAACCTCTCACTCTCCGCCTCCCTGTTGCGCCCCTGGTCTGGTCTGGACCTCGGTGCGATGCTTCCCCTCTCCTTCTTCTCACGATATGCCAGGCCCTGTTTGGACCCTGGTGTGGGAGACCCCAAACCTGGGGAGGGGCTGACGTCATGGTCTGGACTGGAGCTGCTGACCGGAGCTGGACTAGGCACCGGTGGAGTGGACTACTTTGGCACCGGAGTGGAGCCGCTGACCGGAGCTGGATCAGACACCGGTGGAGCGGACTGCTCTGGCTCCGTAGTGGAGCTGCTGACCGGAGCTGGATCAGGCACTGGTGGAGCGGACTGCTCTGGCTCCGGAGTGGAACGGCTGACCGGAACTGTATCAGGCACCGGTGGAGCGGACTGCTCTGGCTCCGGAGTGGAGCAGCTGACCGGAACTGGATCAGGCACCGGTGGAGCGGACTGCTCTGGCTCCGGAGTGGAGCTGCTGACCGGAGCTGGATCAGGCACCGGTGGAGCGGACTGCTCTGGCTCCGGAGTGGAGCTGCTGACCGGAGCTGGATCAGGCACTGGTGGAGCGGACTGCTCTGGCTCCGGAGTGGAACGGCTGACCGGAACTGGATCAGGCACCGGTGGAGCGGACTGCTCTGGCTCCGGAGTGGAGCAGCTGACCGGTGCCGGACCAGGCACCGGTGGAGCGGACTGCTCTGGCTCCGGAGTGGAGCAGCTGACCGGTGCCGGACCAGGCACCGGTGGAACGGGCACGGGCCATGCCGGACTGGACAAATGCACCACTGGTCTGGTGCGAGGAGCAGGCACGGACTGGACTAGGAACACGCACCACTGGCCTGGTGCGAGGGACAGGAACAGGCCGGGCCGGGCTGGCGATGCGCACCACTGGCTTGGTGCGAGGCGCAGGAACAGGCCGGGCCGTACTGGGAACACACACCACTGGCTTAGTGTGGGGAGCAGGAACGGGCCGGACCGGACTGGCGACACGCACCACTTGCTTGGTGCGAGGAGCAGGACTGGGTTCCTTTATTAACCCCCGCTCCTTCTGCTGCCTAACCAGCTCCTCTCGCTGTGCCTCTACACTTTCCTTCTCCCTTTTAGCCTCCTGTAGCGCCTCCCTCTGACCGAATAACTCCTGCTCCCTCTGAACGAATAGCCCCCGTAACATGGTGGCCTCCTCTCCTAACCTGCAGATCCGCCCTTTCACGGCCTCCTGCTGCCTCGTCGTCCACACCGTGTGCCCCCCCCCAAAAAAAATATATATATTGGGGTTGCCTCTCGGGTCTCCGTCGTCGGCACTGTTGGCGCCGTTTCTCCTCTCCTACCTGGGCATCCTCCTTCATCGCCTTCCGATAACGGACGGCCTCCTCCTCCGTAATTCTCCCCCAACCGAGGAGGACATCTACTAACGTAACCTCCTGTTGAGTCCCAGGCGTTTGCTCCTTCTCTGCATGCTGCTTGGTCCTTGTTTGGTGGGATCTTCTGTCACGTTCGTTCATTGACGGGTCAGACCAAGGCGCAGCGTGATATGCGTACATGTTTATTAAAGTAATAAACATCACGACAAAACAACAAAGGAAACGAAACGTGATCCCACCACTAGAACGTGCCAAATAGGCTGCCTAAGTATGGTCCCCAATCAGAGACAACGAGCGACAGCTGCCTCTGATTGGGAACCACACCGGCCAACATAGATCCATACATACTAGATCGACAAACATAGAACAAGCACAACAAGGAATATACACACCCTGACTCAACATATAAGCGTTCCCTGAGTCAGGGTGTGACAGACTCATCCCAAACCATCTCAATTGGGTTGAGGTCGGGGGATTGTGGAGGCCAG